>NC_053490.1:90832838-91132838 GCF_905171775.1 Rana temporaria
TTATAGAAGGCATCATATTTGTACAGTACATTTTGGGTGAGCGAACCAAGTTGACCAGTCATCAAGAAATTTTGCCATATTGCAATTCTTCCTGGCACACCCTAGGAGCTTTAAAGTGATAGTAAAGGCAAATGTTTTTCAAAGGTTACATTTACTTGTTTTGTGTAACGATAATGCACAGAGCACCTACTTCATCTTTGGTGGTTCCCTGCCGGCACTGTTCATTCCCTCTTCCTCTGGGTCAATCCTTTACCAAGCCTGTACTAAAGGGGCACCTGTGCAGGCGTTCTACCAATCGTTATCTGTGTGCATCCATAGATACACACGCCGGCAAGCCATGCACCCTGCTTCGTTCTAAGAGGAATTTTGATAGGAAGAGAGGAATAGTGTTGGGGAGAATAGTTCAGGCTGAGCAAAAGTTCGGCTTGACCATCACCTGTTCGTCTGTTCGGTAAACATCCAAATTTGCAGGGTGCTTAGTGGGTTGACTTCATCAGGGAAATTATGAAGTTTCCCTGATGAAGTCATGTGACCATGATGATACACGTCGGAATAGATGGGCACCGGAAGTGATGTCAGGCTGTGAGCTCGCAGCTCGTTCTATTTTATACATCTGCTTTCATGTGAGTACCAATCTGTCATGTACAGGTGTGACCAGACTGTGTGGACTGCAAAGAGAGAACCAAAACGCATGTAAAATGAATAATAATTTATTAAAGAAAGTGAATATAAATAAACACACCGCCAATCACAAACTGTATACAATAAACCCACAACAAAACAGTGACCCAAAAACAGCAACAGACAAACAAAAGGAGAACACTAGAAGGGGTATACCAGAATTATAAACATTAGCCAGGCCAGGGTCATACACAGGGAATCAGCAGATGGGGGAAGGGATAGGATAGGAGAGGGGAGAAGGTGGATGGGATCAGGATACAGAACAGGGGTGCAAGGTACAGGAACACAGGAGGAACAGGACTAGGATAGGCATAGGATCACGATCTGGTACAGGCTCAGGATCAGGCACGGGTTCAGGAAAACAGGCTCGCAGGTGAGGGCAAAAGGACGATACCAAGGCCACTTGAGTGTGTGAGTTGCTGGGAATTTAGACACATCTCCTGTAATCAGGCTCAGGCGATGCCTGACCGCAGGAGAAAATGTCGGCTCCACATTGCCGCAAAACACCTGCTGGTGGACACCGGTACTACGGCCCATGGACTTAATAGTGCCACCAGCAGGTGAAATCCTTTACTATAGAGCCTGGCTGTAAGAAGACACCACTGGTGGACACCGGTACTGCGATCCACGGGACCAACAGTGCCACCAAAGGGTGAGCCCTTTCCTGACACAATCTTGGCTGTTATTAAATAAATACCCAGTTTTATATAATTCACTATTTGGGTCGCCTGTTCTCTTTCTCCATATAATTGATGTGTCCACCAGGACACCAGGCTCCATAGATAATACTTATGATAGTTCCATACTTGAATCAAAAAGGGCTGGCAACTCGGATGCTCGTGAATAAAAGTACTTTATTGGTTAAATGGGTACATGGGTACAGGCTATACACTGACACGTTTCGGCTAAGAATCCTTCATCAAAGCATACATGTTTGATTTAAAAACTGATATTTATAACAAAGTAAGCACTCCAAATGGGGCAGGTGCATCCTGATCAGAAGCAATCAAAATAATTAAAAACACATGGAGAAAAGAAAGGAAGAAGCACCGCAGGCATAAAAAGGACATATCATGAACAATTAAAACATGTTCAAAGTGGTACAATAGATGTATCAAAACAATGTGATTATGTTAGAAAAAGATTTATGTCAAACAATCGCAAAGGCGTGGAGGACCCCCGACCTAGAGGTACCCGAGACTGAATCCAGACTAAACGTTTTCATGTCTCATGCCAAAATGCTAACAATAGAAAGAGATCAAATTCCAGCTTTCGAAAAAACCTGGAATCCTTAGATCAAATACCACTTATCACCACTCTGTGATAACACAATTCTCATGCCATGGTAGCTGACAACCCTACTCAGATAAAAGTGATTTGCAATCCCAAACCCCAACTTTCAGAGCCTTGGTGCTACACTACTTTCTGTTGTGAATACTATAATGCTTTTTACACCCTCAGACAGGAAGCCATACGATCTGAGCTAATCCAGTGGACTCCTGCACTTTCTTCTCTATTCTCCTCACTATTCTATTCTTCCTCTTCTTGTGTCTCCCCTTTTCTGTGTGTTCTTTTCTTTTTTTATATATCTATATATCTATATATATATATATATACACACAGTATATATAATTTTTTTTTTCTCTTCGGCTCTATTTTAATTCTCCTAATTTCTCCAATAGCGATCCTATACCGGCAACTATTGCCATCAATAAGAAATTCTTAGGGTGATCTACTGCAGGACCCCGAATTTCTGGTTTGCCACTTGCTACTTTTACTCTGTTACCTTACAGCGGTAAGGTAAGGAGCCATTGAACACTGAGGTGTGACTGCACTGAAGAGGAAGATCACCAATTCACATTACTACACCTACACAGAGTGTCAGTTGGAGCCCAGCACTTTACTTCTTGCACTGTATTCACCAGCATTTGTTTGAAGACTTATACTCACTTTGGCCCTTATTCCTTAGTTTTTTGGCACTAGCACTTTATCTTGTTTAGGATTACATCGATCTGGATGCTATTCTTTTGTATTACTATTGTCACCTACATTGTACATTGGAAGTTTACCACCTATGTATTTTTGAGCACTCAGCACTTTGGATTGCCTATTATCATTTTGCAGTTATATTGTGTCTTTTGAAGTTCATCATTTATGTATTCGAACACTAAGCACTTTAAAGTAGTTACTTTGACCTGTTTGTTATCACTTAGAGAGCAATACCATCAATTGATTGTATTTATTTCTTCTAAGATTGCCCTGTATTTGGCTCCATCCATCTTCCCATCAACTCTGACCAGTTTCCCTGTCCCTGCTGAAGAGAAGCATCCCCACAACATGATGCTGCCACCACCATGTTTCATTTACTTTTGGTCTCTGACCAGAGCACCTTCTTCTTGCTGTGTCCCCCACATGACTTTTTGCAAACGACAAAGGGGACTTCTTATGGCTTTCTTTTAACAATAGCTTTCTTCTTGCCACTCTTCCATCAAGGCCAGATTTGCAGAATGCATGACAAATAGTTGTCCTCCTGAGCTGTGGATCTCTACAACTCCTCCAGAGTTCCCATGGGCCTCTTGGCTGATTCTCTGATTAATGCTCTCCTTGCCCAGCCTGTCAGTTTAGGTGGACGGCCATGTCTTGGTAGGTTTGCAGTTGTGCCATAGTCTTTACATTTTCAGATGATGGATTGAACAGCGCTCCATGAGATGTTTAAAGCTTGGGATATTTTGTTATAACCTAACTCTGCTTTAAACTTTTGCATATCTTTATCCCTGACCTGTCTGGTGTGTTCCTTGGTCTTCAAGATCCTGTTTGCTCACTACGGTTCTCTAACAAACCTCTGAGGGCCTCACAGAACAGCTGTATGTATACTAAGATTAAAATGCACACAGGTGGACTCTATTTTCTAATTAGGTGACATCTGAAGACAATTGGTTCCACTAGATTTTAGTTTGAGTTATCAGAGTAAAGAGTGCTGAATACAAGTGCACTCCACACTTTTCAGATATTTGTTTGTAAAAATTCCTTTCACTTCACAATTATGTTCCACTTTGTGTTGGTCTGTCATAGCGATGGTGAACCTTGGCACCCCAGATGTTTTGGAACTACATTTCCCATGATGCTCAACTACACGGCAGAGTGCATGAGCATCATGGGAAATGTAGTTCCAAAAATCTGGGGTGCCAAGGTTCACCATCACTGGTCTATCACATCCCAATAAAATAAATGTACGTTTTTGGTTGTAACATGACAAAATGTGGAAAATTTGAAGGGCGTATGAATACTTTTTCAAGGCACTCAATGCCTTTCTGCAAGGAAAGCATTAAGGTAAAAAAAGGTTTTTAGTTTAGAACCACATTAAACTCATTATTTCCTGCAACTGCTTCTTGGTTGTTTAATGATTTGTGGCCTCTTATCTAATAGGGAGGTAGAAAGTTTCAAACAAGCCATTGACTTTCTCTCCAAAGATGGAATTAGTGTAGTATGACTTCAAAGAAGAGTCCCTTAGACTTGAAGAAATTATATTTTTCACCAAGACTTAAAAGGAAGATGTAAAATCTGCCTGTCCCCAAATAAAAAATAAATAAAAAAAAAACGCACAGGCAAATCAGTTCTGACTAGGGATTAGCTTGGGTTCAGTCCACATCTGGAAGTCAGCTGTCATTGCTGAGCCAATGAGCTGCAGGCAGGACATTCCTCACACTGAAGCTGCATGTATACAAGGGGGCGTGGTTGCTTGTTACATAATTTACCTAATATGTCAACATGGCCATATTAGGTCAGCGATTTTTATGAGCACCCTATCCCTTGGTATACGTGCAGCTGAAGTGTGAGGGGATCTTTCAGTGTGCCTCTCCAGAAAGAGGAAGATGTCTGATCTGTATTAGCCATTTTAGTCATCTATGATCCTGGCAACAAGAATAATAGTTGGTTGAAAAGTATACAATTGTCTTCACGTTTTGACTGTGGCAGCGCCCACATTTTCATACTATACATACTCTGCGTTTATAGCTTGGGTCTAACAGAAGTGTGGCTGAGCGTGTGTGGGCGGGAATGAATACAACTTTGAAAACTAAGAAATAAAATGTTAGAAGAGTGAGTACAAAGAGAACTGAACACGGCGCTAGAAAATTATAGTCATAAACACACTGATAAGACATTAAAGGAAAACTATTACGTATTTTCAGTGAGTGTTTATTTTGAGATGTTGTACAGGTTAGAAAATTGTGACTTTTACGTTTTCCTTTGTTTACTTACTACTAGGGGAATCATGAGCAGAGTGATTTTTGGAAAAATTAGTTTTGCCGTCTGAAAAACGTACCTGAATGGAAGCATTCAATCTCACTTATGGAGCTGCTTAAAGGAGATTTGCTTAAAAAAAAAAAAACACAGCTTTTTTGTATCATTTAGATCAGGGTTTCTCAACCTGTGGTACACGTACCCCTCGGGGTACGTGCACCAAGGGCAGAGGGTATGCCCAGTGCTGTGTCTCCAGAGTTCTGCCTCCCACACACATACAGCCCCTGGCGGCTTACTGTAACATGGCACTGTGGTACCAACGGGAAAAGCGGTTCACCCTGTGTACATTGGGGGGTGTAAGACTTACCAATTTTGCAGTCGCTCCAATGCGGTCCCAGGCTAAGCTGTCAGCAGTGGCTTTAGTGTGCAGGAGAGGCAGCTGACAGCGAAAGTCCCATAGAAAACCTATGGGTGACATCACCTTCCAGACAGTTCCCAGCTGTTGTAGACTTCCTCCTGCACAGAAAAGGTGCTGCTGGAGACCGGTTCGGAAAAGCTCAAGAATAGGCAAGTATAAACCGATGCAAGTGCCCGGCAGACGCGATGTTCGTCGGGCACCGGCGATTGTCCAGTAATGAAGCAGGACCGTGGATCTGTGTGTGTAAACACACAGATCCACCTCCTGTCAGAGGAGAGGAGACTGCCGATTGCCCAGTTCTCATGGCTCTGTGAGCAGGGAGCTGCAGACTGTAAGTCAGCGGCTCTCTGCTCTGCCCCCTCCTCGTTCACTGGAGCGCTGGGCTGTGGAGGGGATGGGGGCGGCAGCCTCAGGCTCTCAGCAGCTCGCTGACAGGCTGAGCTGGGTGTCGGTCCAGGAATCTAGCGGATCCCGACTCCGTGGTCCTGATGATGCAGAACCTTGGCCGACTTCTGTGACATCAGCAGAGAGCAGATTTCAGCCCGCTCTCTGCTGAAAACGGGTCACAGGAGTGCAAAACAAACTGCACTCCTGTGATCCCCAGAAGTACAGACAAGCAAGCTTTGGCTGTACTTCTCCTTTATTTATTTCTTCCACATCTGTGCAGTAATCCAGTGTGGAACTTCCTGTAATAAAGACCAGTCACTGCTGTTCTCTCTCCTTGTGCAGGGTGACTGGTTTTGTCTCCGCCCCTCCAGTAGTTTTCTGCAGGCAGTTTGCAGTAGTGGGTGCACCTGCTGGCCCCTCCCACTGCTTTGCTCTCTGCACAACAAAAAATACTGTACTTATATAGGGGGTGGCAATTTGACAGCTAAAAGGAAAATTTCTGAGCATTTTCCTTTTATAGCAAAATTAAATCCCCCTCATTTTCATATTTTTTTTTACTTTGCTTAGCATTTCAGGGTGATATTCCATGTACACATTTAAAGGTTCTGTTTGTTGTCACCATACGCTTGGCAGAGCATAATCAGCATGCTTGTGAAACAACTGCATTGAGTAAACGTATTACCAATAATATAATCTGCTAACGCAGGGAATTGTTTGTTTAACCCAAACTAGAGTGACTTGAATATCAAACTTGAATAATTTACTTAGGGTGCATGCATTTCCCAGACTTTCGCTGAGACAGAAGTAAGGCAGTAAGGCATCACTATGATGTTTTTCTTTTAGCCATGCATATACAGTAAAAAAAAAAACAAATAATAATGCATGTATATGTAATCAAAACAAGTAGGGTTTTAAAATACACGAAGCCCAGCTCCTGTCAAATAATAATTTTTCACTTTTAATAGCACAGAAAAAAAAACGATTATTGCTGGCTTTGCCAAGTGGTGTTGGACTGGAACTATATTGACACCATCAAATGGGAGGAAAATCAACCACAGCTCCAGGAACCCCTATCAACCCTCGGAAGAACCCTAGGCTTCCACAGAACTTTGATTGAGAATAACTGGGCTAAATCATCTGCTGTGTCCTCATTGAGATACTTCCTCATTTCCTGTTACAGTGACACCCCAACATAGAATGTGCCTTGCTCCCCGAGCGGAGCTCCACCAAGAAAAAAAATAAATCCAAAATGCTTTTCTTTTATACATACCTGAAGTGCCTGTTGCTAGGCAGATCGTCCTAATCTGCCACTTCCTGATCCGCGGTCCGTCTTCTTTCTTCTCCTCCTCGGCTGCCTCCTGGGGAATGGGGGAGCGGTGTCTCAGGAGACATCACCCATTCACGTCACGCCGTGCGGCTCGCGCATGCGCAGTAGGGTGTAGTGAAGCCTTTCTTTGGGAACTCTGCATAGAAAACCAGAACTTCCTCTGGGGGAAAAGTTTTTATATAAAAATAAAAAAAAGTGCGCATACTTTTGGCCCGTTCAGACAATCCATGGAAGACATTAAATGTTAGGGTCACCTCTGTCATAAAAACCCTACCTGTCAATTTTTTTTTAAAACGAATTGTATATTACTTTAAAGAGGAAGTAAACAATACCCCCCCCCCCCCCCCGGGAAAAAAAACCCCTGCAAGATAAAGGCATAATCAGTTAGTATGCATAGCATATTACTTACCTCAGAACGAAGCCCCCGCAGCGGTCCACGTCTCCCCCTCCGGGCACTGACATGTTGTCTAAGGTGACTTCCGGGTATCGCCGTTCTGGCGCTGTGACGTCACTCCGCGCATGTGTACAAAAACCGGCATATGCTGGGGAAGAAACGGCATGGAGTTTTGTTTCTTCCCGGAGGATGCGCCGTTTGCATTTCAGGAGGACTACAAGTGGCGCACGTTTAGGAGATATTTCCACTACATATAGGTAAGCTTTATTCTAGGCTTCCCTATAGGTAAATAATCAGCTGCGACAGTATAAACAATGAACTGATAAAGTTTCCAAATACTGCGAAAAGTGTACCACAAAATAGATCTGAAAATAAACTCATAAAATCTTAAAAATGGCATCATCATGTGACAAGTGCAACCATAAATAAATATATTCACACTAAAATTCCATAAAATGAAATAAAAATGAATTTAAAAAAAAAAGTCCATTGTTTATACTGTCGCAGCTGATTATTTATATTTTATTGTTGCTATTTTGACCATTAATTTATTGCCTTTCAAGTGTACCTGTCACGTGAGCACATTTGCACTTTATCACCTATTTATGCACAGCGCAGCACTACTTCTACATGGCATTATCATGTGACAAGTGCAACCATAAATAAATATATTCACACTAAAATTCCATAAAATGAAATAAAAATGAATTAAAAAAAAAAGTCCATTGTTTATACTGTCGCAGCTGATTATTTATATTTTATTGTTGCTATTTTGACCATTCATTTATTGCCTTTCAAGTGTACCTGTCACGTGAGCACATTTGCACTTTATCACCTATTTATGCACAGCGCACTACTTCGACATTTATACTTACCTGGGTCTTGATACTACCTTCAGTGCTTGCTACAGTACCCCACCTTTTAGACTTGGCCAGCGCGGGAATATCTTTTCATCACTTTAAACCTCACATATAACATTTAGGTAAATATTAAACTAAGTTACTCAACATGTGTATTTGCTGTGGATAAAGTGACAAGTGCTTTTGCGCTAAAATGGATCCTAAATGAGTGAATCCACCAAAAATATATAGTGCAGCAAAACCTAATTATGTTTACATGACATAAAACAGGAATATAAATAAATGGTGATTCTGCGCAACATATCACATATTCCTACGCGTTACGACACCACGTGTCTTCGTCTTTCCCCAGACGAAGACACGTGGTTTCGTAACGCGTAGGAATTGGAGGACGTTCACCCGGAGTGACGTAAGCTGGCGATTCTAACGCCGCTTGTTTGTTTCCTCGTTGCACTTTTCTTTTTCTTTTAATGTAAGTGCAGGTTTTTCCTCAATAAACATATTTTACCTGCACCAAACGTTACCTCACTATGGGAGTCCCCTCTCTCTCTCTCTTATAACCCACATCATCCATCTGGTTTTGAGGAGCATCTGTCCCAATTAAGGAAGGATCCATCAGATCAAGAGAGGAAACATCAGGGACCACCCATAGAAGGCTGCGAGTGACCTGTACATCAATGCCCATTTAGGAGGGCTGAGAGGTAAGAGTCCCGGGAGCTCAGCCAGGGATCCGGTTTATCTTCTATCGCACGGCCGTGCACTCACACCATAGAGCTGGTGCTCACCTTCATCCAATGCATTCAGAATATCTGCCCTGACAGCTGATTTGTGTTTACTATTGGGATTGAACTTCCATTCCGTTTTTTTTGCACAATATTCTTTATATATTTTTGCACATTCGCCTTATGAGTATTATATATTTTGGACTCACTATTCACTATTTGAGTATATATATATTTATATTTGGACTCACTATTCTCCTTGCATTTAATACTATATGCTGATTATTTGTCAGCTCTTACATTTATCTTGCTTATGTGATATCACTATTCCATTAGTGTGATATGTTGCGCAGAATCACCATTTATTTATATGTGTATTTGCTGAAAGCCAGAAAGAAAGTGTTACTATTCTTGTTTTTCTTGGTTTGATTGTGGCTTAGGACTGACGTTGCACTGTGTTCTATGCCCAAAGTTCTAAACTAGTTTAAACTAACCTTTAGAAAATGTGATTTGTTGCGCTGCGTAAGTTAATAATAATGCTCCTAACAAGATAAAATGCTAACATAATAAAAACATAAGATGCAGCTGAAATGTATTTTATTCCCTGCCAGGGGGGAAATAAGTCTTTTCCACCAATTAAGGTTATAACCAAGGAGCTGTGAGCACCACAGGAATTTCTGCTCATGCACATTACAAACCAGGATGCTATATTAAGCCAGTCCCATGCAGACTTTTCCAGCACGTTCAGACAGTTAGGGCTTCACCAATTAATCACACATAATATTTAAAATGAAAAGCAAGCATCTACAAAAATGCAGAGGAAGATGTTTTAATACTCTCAGATTAAAGTTACGCTAAAAGAAAGCAAATGAAGAAAAGGTTTGTTCATTCTTGCATTCTCCATAATGCCATAAGAACTTGTTTACACAAATGTTAACAATCAAAACTTTGTCTAGCACTTCTCAAGTGCTAGCAGTGTCATCATGTTTGGCAAATGTTTACAGTGAGTCAATATATTATTTGACACGTTTTCTCCAAACATTGTCATTCCCTTTGGGTATAAGGCTCTGTTGACAATGGTAGGATTCCAGATGCGATTTGAATCGCATTTAAATGCATGACAGTGGAAATCACATTGTTTTCAATGGTGGCCATTTATATCCATGCAACTTAGCATGGCACGGGTTTGGAAAATCATCCCCTCTGATGAAGTCAGAACATACGAAACATGAAGGGTGAACCTGATATAATTTTTGCTGTTTTTGAGTTCCACCCAAAAATGGAATTTCCACTTTAAAGAAAGGTGACACCCTGACATGCCAAAAACATTTTTTTTGGGGGGGGGGGGGGGGGCGGAAACCCTCTTTTTAAAGGGTTCCAGCTCCCACTTCCTCCTTAGGCCGCCTCGGCGACCGAAAGAAAGTCACCCCCCCCTCCGCAATCATCTGGGACACGTCACAGGTCCCAGATGATTGCTCTGTCAATCACGGTGCACAGTGCGGCTCGCGCAGTGCGTGCCCGACTGTGAAGCCACAGCCGGTCGCCCACAGTGACAATGCCGGAGCCGCGGAGAGGAGGGGGAGACGAGCGGGGCTTCGTTCCCCCGCACCGTTGGAGCCTGGGACAGGTGAGTGTCCGATTATTAAAAGTCAGCAGCTGCAGTATTTGTAGCTGCTGACTTTTAATATTTTTTTTTTAGGCAATACACCCCTTTAAACAGCCTTTGTGGAAACCTTGATTACTTATGTCAAATAAATGTGGATGTTTAACCACTTGCCGACCGGCCGCAGTACATATATAAGGTGGCAGGTCAGCTCTATTGCACTAAGACTAAGTGAACGTACCTGTACATCATTTCGTGCAATAGCCAGTGGGGGCGCACTGATTGGCCAGAGGGGGAGCCAATCAGCGGGCCCCAGAGAGATCGAACATCAGTCTGCTTAGCAGACCGCCGTTCTGTCAGAGATGGACATAGTGATCTTGTGTTCCTGCTTATCAGGATCACGGATCACTGTGTTCATCTAGTGCAGGGGTGCCCAACCTTTTGAAGGTAGAGGGCAACTTAAGTGACTTAGTAACCAGTCGCGGGCCACAATGAGCGGAGTGGGCAGATGACAGGTCTGTGTCCAGTCTGCATATGCATAGCAGACACCGACAAAGCCCAATCTACTCTATGGGCCCTCAGATCCAATCAGATAGAAGGGGGCAGATCCACTTTTTTTTTTTTTTTTTTTTAGCGGATCTGTTTACATCTGCCGCTCCATAGAGGTGAATGGAGTGTCCGATTGGGTTGGACCAATCATGTGAAAGGGGCCTAAGGCTGCTTTTACACTGATGGTCTGTGGTCTATTGTGGCGCAGTGTTTCTGTGGGTTTCCTGCCCGTTAGCTGCACTTTGCCATAGAAGTCTATTATATTTTGCAGGTGTTGTGCACTTTCTGAAAAGTCACTTGCTTCCTCTACCGCCGGCTTCATTTACAACACTGATGCTCTCGTTTGGCAGGTCGGCAACCTGCAATCTGGGATTGTCAACCACCCATCCCAGAGCAGGAGGTCGTGGGCCACATCAAAGGGCTCCGCTGGCTACATGTGGCCCCCGGGCCACTGGTTGGGCACCCCTGATCTAGTAAATCTATCCCCCACACAGTATAGTAAGTGCATATTTTTAGCACCGATTACTGCAGTAATGTCACTGGTTCCCAAAAAAGTGTCAGTGATTTTTCCGCCGCAATGTCACAGTCCTGCTAAAAAATCACTGATTGCCGCCATTACTAGTAAATAAATAAATAAAACTGCAATAAATGTATCCCCTAGTTTGTAATCACTATAGCATTTGCGCAAACCAATCAATATACGCTTATTGGGATCTTTTTACGCAAAAAATATAGCAGGATACATATTGGCCTAAATTGATGAAGAAATTAGATTTTTTTAATTTTTGTATTGGATATGTTTTATAGCAGAATGTATAAAATATTGTTTTTGTTTCATTGGTTCTAGCGCAAACAACAAAAACAGCAGAGGTGATTAAATACCCCCAAAAGAAAGCTCTATTTGTGGAAAAAAAAGGACATCAATTTTATTTGGGCACAGCGTCACACGGCCGTGTAGTTGTCAGTTAAAGTAACGCAGTGCCGTATCACAAAAAATGGCCTGGCCATTAGGAGGGTAAAACCAAGGCTGAAGTGGTTACAGAGGAATTTTACCCTACATTCCCCCCCATTTTTTTTTAAAGCCTTACCTACCTAGTGCTGAATTCTGCTAACTTTTGATACTCACCGCACAGCGGATTCAGCACTGTCCAGCTGAGACCCTCTCTTCAGGCAGCGCTCAGTCCAACACCACCATAACACGCGGACAGGTCGGCCCCCTCCTTCTTTCCTCAATAAATGCCTCCTGGGATATTAGCGCATACATATCCCAGAAGGCACAGTGAACAGTGTATGCGTCTTCGACTAAGGCAAAAATACAGGCATCAGGAGGAGGGCGGGGCTATATAATATATATTATATATATATATATATATATATATATATATATATATATATATATATATATATATATATATACACACACATACAGGTGAAACTTGAAAAATTAGAATATCGTGCAAAAGCTAATTTATTTCACTAATGCGACTTAAAAGGTGAAACCAATATATGAGATAGACTCATTACATGCAAAGCAAGATAGTTTAAAGGAACACTAAAGGAAAAAAAAATAACAAACATGCTATACTTACCTCCACTGTTCAGCTCGTTTTGCACAGGGTGTCCCCGAACCCGGTCTTCTGGGGTCCCTTGGCGGCTGTCTGGGCTCCTCCTTGCAAGAGCTTTCCACCTTCATGCAAGCTCTCTCGCATGGTGAAAAGCTCTTGCGAGCACGCTCCTGTGATACAGCGGCGGCCATAGCCGCTCACTGTATCACTCGGCCCTTCCCCCCCGGCGCGTCGCATCATTGGATGTGATTGACAGCAGCGCCTGCCAATGGCTGTGCTGCTATCAATCCATCCAACCTAGCCAATCAACGGCCACAGACTGAGAACCGAGGAGGATGACGGGGCGAGCGCGGGACTTTCGAGGGTAAGGTAAGTAAAACTGGGGCTCGGGGGGGGGGGGGGGCTGGTACCGTCTGATGTTTTTTCACCTTAATGCATTAAGGTGGAAAAACATTTACCTTTACAACCCCTTTTAAGCCATGATTTGTCATAATTGTGATGATCAAGGCTTACAGCTCATGAAAACCCCAAATACACAATCTCAGTAAATTAGAATATTGTGAAAATGTGCAATATTCTGGGCTCAAAGTCAAACTCTAATCAGCAAATTAAGCCATAACACCTACAATGGGTTCCTGAGCCTTTAAATGGTCTTTCAGTCTAGTTCAGTAGGAATCACAATCATGGGAAAGATTGCTGATCTGACAGTTATGCAGAAAACCATCATTGGCACCCTCCATAAGGAGGGAAAGCCTCAAAAGGTAATTGTAAAAGAAGTTGGATGTTCCCAAAGTGCTGTATCAAAGCACTTTGATAGAAAGTTATGTGGAAGGCAAAAGTGTGGAAGAAAACGGTGCACAAGCAGCAGGGATGACCTCAGCCTAGAGAGGATTGTCAGGAAAAGGCCATTGAAAAATGTAGGGGACTTTCACAAGTACTGGACTGAGGCTGGAGTCAGTGCATCAAGAGCCACCACACACAGACAGATCCTGGACATGAACTTCTAATGTCGTATTCCTCTTGTCAAGCCACTTCTGAACAACAAACAACCTCAGAAACGTCTTACGTGGGCTAAAGAAAAACACACCTGGTCTGTTGCTCAGTGGTCCAAAGTCCTCTTTTCTGATGAGAGCAAATTTTGCATCTCATTTGGAAACCAAGGACCCAGAGTATGGAGGAAGAATGGGGAGGCACACACTGCATGATGCTTGAAGTCCAGTGTGAAGTTTCCACAGTCTGTGTTGATTTGGGGAGCCATGTCATCTGCTGGTGTTGGTCCACTGTGCTTCATTAAGTCCAGGGTCAACGCAGCCATCTACCAGGAGTTTTTGGAGCACTTCATGCTTCCTTCCACAGATGAGCTCTATGGGGAGGCTGACTTCATTTTCCAGCAGGACTTGGCACCTGCCCACACTGCCAAAAGCACCAAAACCTGGTTCAACGACCATGGGATTACTGTACGTGATTGGCCAGCTAACTCGCCTGACCTGGGCCCCATAGAGAATCTATGGGGCATTTCCAAGAGAAAGATGAGAGCCATAAGACCCAACAATGCAGAAGAGCTGAAGGCCGCTATTGAAGCATCCTGGTCTTCCAAAACACCTCAGCAGTGCCACAGGCTAGTCGCTTCCATGCCACGCTGTATTGAGGCAGTAATTGCTGCAAAAGGGGCCCAAACCAAGTACTGAGTACATATGCATGCTTATACTTTTCAGGTCCGATATTGTTCTATGTACAATCCTTGTTTTATTGATTGCATGTAATATTCAAATTTTCTGAGATTGTGGATTTGGGGTTTTATGAGCTGTAAGCCATAATCCTCACAATTATGACAAATCACGGCTTGAACTATCTTGCTTTGCATGTAATAAGTCTATCTCATATATTAGTTTCACCTTTTAAGTTGCATCAGTGAAATAATTTTGCATGATATTCACATTTTTGGAGTCTCACCTGTATATATAAAAATGTAGGTAAACAAAAGAAAAAGAAAATTCCTACAGTAATCCCGCAGAGGACAGGAAAAAGGGTGGAGAGGCGGGATCGTGCCCGGGAGGCTGAAGGTCCGCTTTCAGATTCTACACTTTGGAGTCTGTTTTTTTTTTCTTTTTTATGCTGTACATAAAATCTTACCATGCAATATGGAGAGAACAGTAGTGGAAGTCAAGTCTTACAGTGGACTGTACCTGTTTAGAAGGTCTTTGGAATTAATACAAGCTGTGTTTGCCTAATCTTGTAGTGAGATTGGCATGCACTTCTGGTGCATGCGTTTTCCTGTATTAGTGGTGGTGGTAACTTTGGATCAAACATTTTTCTACACTTGGAAGAATGATATTGGTGATAGGAACTTTTTAGTAATTTAGTCATTTTTAGTCATTACAATTAATGCTGCACTACATAATCGCACTGAAAATCGTGTCAAAATCGAATTGCAGCAGTGTGATCCTTGTTACTACATTTTGCCCATCTTACCCATTCTTGGTTTTCAGTGGGCACTGACCTGTGACCTGCTCTGTGTCCTGCACCACTTCCTGTCTGAATGATGTCGCTGATTAAAAAGGTAACCTGGTAAAATCACTGGGACATTTACTGTTCAATGCGACCAAATTTTTATGAACTGTCACAAAAAATATTTTTTCTTTTTCAAACTTTTGCACAAACTTTTGCACTTTTTTGCACATGTAACAATTTATTGCTTTGAATTATATTTTTCTTGAGGTTTTGATCACTTATGCCTTGTACACACGGTCGGACTTTTGACCATGCAAAAGTCCGCCGTGAGTCCATCGGAAGTCCGATGGAAAGATAGAGAACAGGTTCTCTATCTAAGGTCCGTCGGACTACAGACAAATAAAGTCAGATGGAGGCTACACACGGCCGGACTTTCCGAGAAAAAAGCCAGTCGGACTTTTTGTCTCGGAAAGTCCGGCCGTGTGTACGAGGCATTAGAGAAGTGCACCAGGTTACTTTATTTTTGTGAGTCTCGTGTTCAGACTTACCAGGCTTTGGCTCTCACATGTTTTTATTGCAATTTCAGTACTTATAATTATTTGTATACAGCTTTTTGGAGGGCTGAGCGTAGGATTGTTTCTGATTATATATTAGTTTGAATGAGGTCACTGCCAGAACTATCAAGGTACTGTCAGGATGGAGCTCACTCTGCCCAACAATGCCTGCATAGATTCCCTGTTGGGTGCTGCAATAAGCTTTCCAGCACACCACAGCGGGGCATATCCTGGACCCACGGGATCCTGGGATTTTGTTAAAATCCTGGGACAGTCCCCTGAGATCAGGGACAGTTAAAGTGGAGGTTCACCCGATTTTATAACTTTTCCTTAAATAATAGTCCTCTGGATGTATAGTACTAGTTCGCAGTTAAAAAAAAAAAAAAAAAATTGATACCTTATTTCTCTGTCCTGAACCAGGCACTTCCTGGTTTTAGCTGTGTGGGACTGGGCGTGTCGCAATGGCTGCAATGAATTATGGGATTGATCACGAGTGTCAGAACTGTTGTGCTGGTCACAGAGGGGCGTGTCCTTTTCAGGACGCCGCCGGCCGTTGTTATAGCAACTGTGCAGTGTTGACGGAGCGGCTCGCCGCCACACTGCGCATGCGAGGGATAGAGCGGTGAATGCTGTGACATCAGCATTCACCGCATCACCGCATCCTGGAAGCAAATACAGGAGGGCTTCAGAGTGCCCACAATTAAGATGGCAATGTCCATCTTAGATTTTAATAAAACATCCTTTTCGGGGAAATAAACATCCTGGCGGCTGCAACTATGGGACTAGTGAGTACACGATTCATTATGTTAACAGCGTTAGAATGATCTTGAAAAAAGAAAAACGTTTTCCCGTGGAACCCCCGCTTTAAGCAGTTTTTTTGTGTTTTAACTCACAGCACAAACAGAATAATGACTTAAGGGCTGAGGTTAGCAGCAGAAATCCCCGAAGTCTGAGGATATGACACACCAGAGAGTATCAATTTTCTTTCAGATTAGCAGTGCTGCTGTCTATGCACAGATCGGTCAAACTGCTGTAGCAAAAGTTGCTACTGTATGTGCATCTTGTACAGATTCCAAAGATGTATTTAGTGGATACAGCAAAATGTGGTGACAGCTGTTAAAAAGGAAATGTGTTCTTAAATAATAATTAAATACTCGTGGATTTATGAGGATGAAAGTTTTATCATAGAAAATATTCTCAAGGAGGGTAGAATATCTAATTAGTGCCTGCAAACACTTGTCAGATGCTACAGGTTCACGCAATAGACTTTTCTAATCCAATTCCATGGAAGTGTTTGGAAAGTGTTGATAATCAACGCCTACAAAATTGTGCAAGCAGCATGGTTTCTAGAGCAAACAGTTGCCACAATAGTAAAAGCAGTGGGAGGCAATTGGTGAGCATTCTTACAGCTACAAAAACTGTTTGTAAAATGCCTTCTTCTGAAGTCCATGTAAATTAGGCCTTAAAGTGATACTAAATACACACTGGGCACTGTTTAAGGCCTCTTTCACACAAGGCCAATTTCACACAAGGCCAATTTCACACAAGGCCTCTTTCACACAAGGCGGACTCCGTTGTCTCCTATGGAAAGATCTGACCCGATCCGATCCGTAATGGATGGATGGGGACATATCGCCATACGTCTGATTTTGGCAGATCGGATGTCAGCGGACATGTCTCCGCTGACATCCGACGCTCCAAAAGATTGCATGGAGCGGCCGTTCAGGTCCGCCGATAAAATTGACAGGCGCACCCGAACGGTCCAACCGTGTAAAAGGGGCCTAAAGCAGAATTCCGGGGGAAAACCTTTTTTCCATGTCCTTGTTGCTGATCTCCTACCTTCAGCAACTATGCCATCCACCTTCTTCTGAGCTCTGCAGTTCCTCTGTAGCAGACTGATCATTTTGATTGAGCCAGCGGTCTTGGCACCGCCCACCAGTAGTTCTAAAGCGAGCAGGGAGTTCTATTTCCACCTTCCTGCTAGCTGCAGTGGGCGGCGGGGGTCTCACAGCCCCCCCCGGTCTGTGCCGCCAATGGAGGTGGTGTC
The DNA here is from genome assembly GCF_905171775.1 of Rana temporaria. NCBI lineage: Eukaryota > Metazoa > Chordata > Amphibia > Anura > Ranidae > Rana > Rana temporaria. The sequence goes on from NC_053490.1 coordinate 90,850,639, forward strand.
GTCGTCCTCCTCCCTGCCAGTGCCGCCCCCCACTCTGCCCCCTCGTGCGCCGCTACTGCCGCCTGCCATTTCTCTCAGTGAAGAGCGGGGAGAGTTACCAGAGATCATCCGCATTACAGAGTGGAGATCTCGAGCTGACAGGTGTTGCATGTGAAAGCACTGATCACTGTAATGTCCCGGATTGGCATTGTGATATACAGCGCAGAGCACACTGTTCCAATGCTGTATGGGAGGTGGCACAGTGATTTTATTAGCAGAGTTGGTGAGCACACAGCATTTCTTTTCCTTTATCGATATGAATATGTATTTTACTGTATCATATTATATAATGTGTATTAATGATGTATTTCTATGTCCTACACAGACCACACAATTCAAAAGAAAAGTTGCAAGGCCCTAACGAAGCACATCTGTGCGAAACTTGTTGGCTACCTGCATACTGTCATTTATCCTGCTTTTGTAACTACTGTGGTCCATACTAATCTCTGAATATCTGTTTTTAAGACTATTAAATTTTGATATATTTTGAAGATTTTTTTGTTTGGTGTGCTTACCTTTTTAACAGAATTTGATATCTCTCACTTTAAAATCCCGTATTTTGGGAGAGTAATTATCTCTCCCAATTTGTCCTGGCACAGTGATCAGTGTTTTCACATACAAAACCTGTCAGCTGGAGATCTCCGCTCTGTAATGCGGATAATTTCATGTAACGATCCCTGCTCTGCACTGATGGACACTGATAAGCTGCACTGGTGTGACCGCACTGATGGGCACAGATAAGCTGCACTGGTGTGACTGCATTGATGGGCACTGATAAGCTGCACTTGTGTGACCACACTGATGGGCACAGATAATCTTTACAGATGGGCACTGGTGTGACTCATTGATGGGCACAGATAAGCTGCACCGGTGTGACCGCACTGATGGGCACTGATAAGCTGCACTGGTGTGACCACACTTATGGGCACAGATAAGCTGCACTGGTGGACACTGGTGTGACCGCACTGATGGGCACTGATAAGCTGGACTGGTGTGACCGTACTGATGGGCACTAAGCTGCACTGCTGTGACCGCATTGATGGGCATAGATAAGCTGCACTGGTGTGACCACACTGATGGGCACAGATAAGCTTCACTGGTGGGCACTGGTGTGACCGAACTGATGGGCACTGATAAGCTGCACTGGTGTGACTGCACTGATTAGCACAGGTAAGCTGCATTGGTGTGACTGCACTGATTGGCACAGATGAGACCGCACATATGGGCACAAATTCGTTTTTTTGTTCTTATGCCGACATTTACTTGTGCCACGAGCTGATGTAAAACACCATGTCTCGGCTCCTTCTGTGGTGCATCTAGGGATGTTCTCATACACCATACCAGCACTGATTGCTGTTAGAAAGCTCTCAAAGCTGCATGAGGAGGAGTATTTCTAATACTGAACTACAGCAGAGTAAAGTGTGTATAATATATCATTATGGGATGTGTCTACAGTTCCGTAATGATTACATAAAGCATAAAAGGGCAATATGTTTATCCCAAGTTGTGGCTGGAGGGGGAGAGCACAGACTGTGTTTTACTGAGTAGTGGGGCTGGCTGCAGAATGAGGGTGTTGAAGTGGGCCTGTTCACATTTACATGCACAGGCCTATGTGCCCTCTCACATTCATTGCAATTTGCAAAGCATGAAGGGAAATGCACTTTAATGATAGTGTAAAGAGAGGGGAGAGAATATGATGCAATCACTGTTCTAACAGCTCCTCCCTATCAGAATACTTGCTGCATTTTTTGAATTAGCTGACTTCCTGAAAATTCAATCAGACTTTTCTCTTCAATAGTAAGGAATTTCACAAATGTAATAACAGCTTAGTGTTTTGTGTAGGGGGTGTACTAATGGGGGATGTTTTGAAAATCCTGGGGTTCTGCTTTAAATTACATTATCCTGTACTTGTTTAAATGAAAAAAAAAAAAAAAAACTTTTCCTAAATAGATACAGTGCATTAAAAAAATATTCATACCCCTTGAAATTTTCCACATTTTGTTATGTTACAACCAGAAACGTAAATTTATTTTTTTATAATACAGTAGACCAACACAAAGTGGTACATAATTGTGAAGTAGAAGGAAAACGATAAATGGTTTTCAAAATTGTTTACAAATAAATATCTGAAAAGTGTGGCGTGCATTTGTATTCAGCCCCATTTACCTGATAACTAAAATCTCGTGGAACCGATTGCCTTCAGAAGTCACCTAATTAGTAAATAGAGTTCATCTGTGTGTAATTTTATCTCAGTATAAATACAGCTGTTCTGTAAAGTCCTCAGAGGTTTGTTAGAGAACCTTAGTATACAAACAGCATCATGAAGGCCAGGGAACACCACATCAAATAGGTCAAGGATAAAGTTGTGGAGAAGTTTAAAGCAGGGTTAGGTTATAAAAAAATATCCCAAGCTTTGAACATCTCAAGGATCACTGTTCAATCAATCATCCGAAAATGGAAAGAGTATGTCACAACTGCAAACCTACCAAGACATGGCACCAACCTAAACTGACAGGCTGGGCAAGGAGAGCATTAATCAGAGAAGCAGTTAAGAGGCCCATGGGAACTCTGGAGGAGCTGCAGAGATCCACAGCTCAGGTGGGAGAATCTGTCCACAGGACAACTATTAGTCGTGCACTCCACCAATCTGGCCTATATGGAAGAGTGGCAAGAAGAAAGCCATTGTTGAAAGAAAGCCATCAGAATTCAAGTTTGCAGTTTGCGAGAAGCCATGTGGAGAACACAGCAAACAAATGGAAAAAAGTGCTCTGGTCAGATGAGACCAAAATTGACATTTTGGCCTAAAAGCAAAACTCTATGTGTGGCGGAAAACTAACACTGCGCATCACCCTTGACTAAGGCAGGGTTTGACAAATTTGCTTGGAATCTAGGAGCCAGCTAAAAAAGTTAGGAGCCAGAAAACGTGCCCCGTCCCGACTAGCTCGCGCGCAGAAGCGAATGCATACACGAGTAGCGCCTGCATATGTAAACGGTATTCAAACCACACATGTGAGGTATCGCCACGATCATTGGAGCGATAGCAATAATTCTAGCTCTAGACCTCCTCTGTAACTCAAAACATGCAACCTGTAGATTTTTTTAAACGTCGCCTATGGAGATTTTAAAGGGTAAAAGTTTGTCGGCATTCCACGAGTGGATGCAATTTTGAAGCATTGGGCATCAATTTACTCGGCGTAACATTATCTTTCACAATATTAAAAACAATTGGGATAACTTTACTGTTGTCTTATTTTTTAATTAAAAAAAGTGTAATTTTTTTCCCAAAAAAGTGCACTTGTAAGACCGCTGCGCAAATACGGCGTGACAGAAAGTATTGCAACAATCGCCATTTTATTCTCTAGGGTGTTAGAATAAAAAATATATATAATGTTTGGGGATTCTAATTAGAGAGAAGGAGATGGCAATGAAAATAGTGAAAAATTACATATTAGAATTGCTGTTAAACTTGTAATGCCAACGGCCACCACCAGATGGCGCCAGCTGACAGAAGGAAGAGCTTGGGACTTCACAAGGCCGCAAAGCCGCGGCCTCAATTACCGGCCGTCACGGGCCCGCCGCGATCGCGCAGCGGGGGAGGTGGGGGCGCACGGAGACACAGGATCCTGTGCCTCCGTGCGCCCCTACCTTCCCCACCGCGTGATCGCGGCGGGCCCGCAGCAGCCGGTAATTGAGGCCTTGTATTTATTTGTAAAAAAAATGGAAAACCATTTATTATTTTCCTTCCAATTCACAATTATGAGCCATTTTATGTTGGTCTATCACATAAAATCCCAGTAAAATACATTTACATTGTATCCATTAACCTATTACTGCTAGCATAGACTGAACACAGAGAGACTGGTCATCTAACTAGCAGCCTTACCAGCTGCATGCAGACTTTTCTGGGACTATACTTATGTGCACCACCAGAAAGACTAGGCCTCAACGTTAGCCTGCTAAAAGAAATTAGGGCAAAAGAGTGTTCTCTCTGATAGCTGTTTTATAAGGACTTTACTTGTTGTCCAGAGTAGAAAGTATCTCTGTATGAAGGTCTGAGTCTTAAAGTAGCAATTCATACAGAATGCACTCTAAGCAGCAAAGCTTACCATTGTCATTGTTGTTGCCTGTGCTTGTTTATTGTTGATTTATAGACTATCAGGTATGGAACAATTCAACCATAAGGGCCTCCATTCTAACTGCTATAACCTAGTGATTATACTGTTTAGTAAACTGTGGTTGACCTACTTCTCGATTTATGTACATACTGCTATTTACCTCAACTCGTTATTAGGGATGAGCCGAACACCCCCCCCCCCCCCTCTGTTCGATTCACACCAGAAGCTGCGAACAGACCAAAAGTTTGTGTGAACTTTAGAACCCTATTTTTTTCGGGAGCAGTGATTTTAAATGACTTTTTATCCTTCAGAAATGACACTTTGTGCAGGTATAGTTCTAAGCACGGGTACAGGCATACTTTAAACACACCCTAGGTACGAAATTTAAAGGAATATTTCACTTTCATTGTTTCACTTTAAGCATTATTAAAATCACTGCTCCCGAAAAAAATGCCTTTTTTTTTTACTTTTTTTGCATTGATACATGTCACTTGGGGAAGGACCCAGGTCCCCAAACACTTTTTATGACAATAACTTGCATATAAGCCTTTAAAATTAGCACTTTAGATTCCTCCCATAGACTTTTCCTAGGTGTTCTGCGGCTTTTCGAATTTGCCGCGAACACCCCATATAGTTTGCTGTTCGTCGAACAAGCAATGTTCGAGTTGAACATGAGTTCGACACGAACTCAAAGCTCATCCTTAACCATAAACCAGTCTGGTATTTATTTTAATTTTTTTTATAATTTTTACTTTATTAATTTTTCTTTCAAATGTTAACAATTCAATAATAAAATAGCCGTTTTCTACATCATAGAATGAATAAATATACAGAAAATAAGGACACATTGGATAATATGCAAAAGACAACTAAGGAAGAAAAAATAACAGGGCCAAGGAGCCTATATCCCATTTGTTTTACCTAATTCCAATGTTGTAAACCTAGCATTGCTCAATACTGCCTCCCCTCTTTTCCTTCCCTCCTATTACTGTTTAAGTGATCTCATTATAATTAGCTTCATAGGTCAATTCTCTCACCCCATTCTCTCATTTCCCATAACTTAACCTATCTAATTAAAAAGACATAACACCACTAAGTTATCAAATAGGCGACTTTCCTGTCAAATGCTCTATTTTGATTGTTCTCCAGCCCTACTATGTGTTTTACCCTCTAGGGTTGGGAACCCATTTTTTTCCAGCCAAGGCCTCCACATCTCCTTAAAGTCCTTGAGGTTACCTCTCGTTTATTACCCTGATCCAATCCCTTACTGCCTGGGGTGTTGAGTCTTAAAGTAGCAATTCATACAGAATGCACTCTAAGCAGCAAAGCTTAACATTGTCATTGTTGTTGCCTGTGCTTGTTTATTGTTGGTTTATAGACTATCAGGTATGGAACAATTTAACCATAAGGACCTCCATTCTAGCTGCTATAACCTAGTGATTATACTGTTTAGATTATTTACCATAAACCAGTCTGGTATTTATTTCTGGTACTGAACTGCAATTGGGTGCATTGCATCCAGTGGCGGCTGGTGCTCAATATTTGGGGGGGGGGGGCAAACCAATGGCACCTTCTCCCCCACGGAAGATGGGCGGGAAGGTGGCGATTACCCCCCCCCCCCCCAGTGCGGGAGACGGATGTTCAGAGGCCTCCTTTATCTTAGGAGGCAGATGACAAGGATAGGGCTGCTGCTCCTCGCTCCGGGGCCATTGCTTCTTCTCCCAGCTGAAAAGGAAGTGTGTCCTGAGACCCGATTGGCTGGGAGTCCTAAGACTAAGACCTGCTTCCTGATTTGATGGGAGGTAAATCAGGAAGACAATAGCGAATATTAATTTGCTATTGTCACACAACTGGGAGGCCTCAGGGTGCAGTGCTCTGCCCCCCAAGCCCACCCTTTTTTTAAACCAATTAGAGCCTCAAGTTCTAATCATATCCTAAAAAAAAGGATAAGTATGGACGGGCCGTCACTGATTGTATCTATACTGGTGTTCCTATAAGTGTCTACAGCAACTTTTGTGTACCCAGGTGTGTCAGAGGGGCTGAGGTTGTGCACAGAGTCAAAGCAAAAGAACGGAGAACCTAACACATCAAGCGGCTCCTGGGGGGGAGGTGCTACATAGAGTAGTGCTACAACTGCTGTTAGCTGCTCTAGTTTTCCCTCACATTTTGTGCAATCGATGGGGGATATATTAAATCCGAGGCCTAATCTACACTTTATTATGTTCTCTATGATATGAAAAATGTAGTGCATGAGCCCTTGTTTCCACACATAGTTGATGGTAATTGTATTGACTGTAACAGTAATTTTTCATTGCTTCTCTGTTGCACTGTGTGTGCACATCCACAGTTAATTGACAACTAGCTCTAAGCTGGTAAGTATAATACAATAAGTATAAGTAAGGTATTCTGTAGACTGGTATATATCGTATCTCGACTGTCATGTCATTATCCACTAATAATTACTAGCTTACTTGTACGGGAGCTTAGATCTAAACTTTATACACTACAGCATAGGTAATGCCAGACATTTCATTTTGCGATTAAAAACTAACTTGTCCTCCACTTGTCCTTCTCTATTGTCCAGACACTCCATCTTTGTTCCCAAACATATATTTCTTTATGCAATGGTTGACTTGAATTCTCCACTTGGGGTATATATATGTTATTACCCTGCATGGAGTTTCACTTTAAAGAGTAAATCCAGACAATAAAAAAATGCTATCCATTACAGCTTTTATTTTGCAAACCTATATGTTCAGCCTCTTAGCCCATTATTTTGTAATCTGTAACTTTTGTCCTAAGAGGTAGCTAAGAGTCTATAGTGGACAGGGCTGACAAAACCCATTTTGCACCCTCACATGTTTGTTGAACCTACTGAATGAAACTTTCGATGCCAGAATGCCTGTTTATTTCCAAATTACCCAGGAGTCCCAAATATGGGGCCCCAAAGTATACAAAGTTCCATCAGAGACTGAGTGGTTGAGCTTTGGCCCAGTCAAACCTCCCCACTGGCTAATACATATTGTTTGCAGACAATATCCAAAAGGGAAGTGTGGTGTGGAGATGGCAACTAAGCCCTGCTACCGTCACGTTTCTTTTTGCCCATCAACTATGATGGGCAACCTTCCTGTGTAATAGGAATGTGCAGGTGGCACGTTGAAGAAGGCACGTTTCAGCACTATCAGGCAACAACTATATAGCAAGCTTTCAGACTACAGTGAGTTAACCAATCCATACTTGACCCTTGAAACTTATCTTTTTGATTTTGCATTGAAAAAAAAAAGTTTTGCCTCCAGTGAATTATGACCGTATTGATTTACATATGAAGTGAGCACATGCTGCATTAATATTTGCTGTACAGTACAATAATTACATTTCTTCACAAAGTCACAGCAAATATAATTCATCAAAAGGAACATGCCAGCAATTACACCTGCCATCATTTGTCACCAACATTTTAATCAGCAGCTCAAGCATGATTTCATTTTTTTTTTTTTATTAATGAAACAAAGTCACAGAAGAAGGAACAATTGCCTTCATTTGAGATTTCATCTTGCTGTCAGGAGAGGTCCATACTGTGCTTCATACACCTACTGTTATACTCTATTCTTTAAAAAACAAAGACTAACATTTCAATCCTCCTCATACAGACAGTATAACAATAATGTCGTTTATTCATCGCTGCCTCTGGCATGAAACAGGGAAAACAGCAACAACTACACATTTCCATCAAGTTCAACCTAAGAAGCAAAAAGCACAATTATTTAAGAAACAATTACAGTCAATCCTTAGAAAGGAAAAAAACAAAACTATAGGCTGTCTTCACGCATATGAACTGTGGTAAAGTGTGGTAAAACAAGCATTACCACAATGCATGATAATGTCTGGTACTCTGTACAGTGCCATTCATTTAAATTGGCAACTCAACCCACAAGGACAATATGTTCCAACAGACCTTGTTGGAACTGGATGGACTTGGGTCTTTTTTCAACCTGACTAACTGTTATGTAACTATGTAACCCACATTGCAGCACACCGCATACCTATGTAACCCACATTGCAGCACACCGCATAACACAATGTGCATGCCTCACATGGTAATGTATAGGGGTTATCTTTTTTTTTTTTCTTAAATTGCCATGCATTTACAAAGGATGGGAGCGTGTAAAGAAACCTGCGCTGGGATATCTGAGGTTAAGAGGCTGCTGCCTTCCTAAAAGACTGTCCCCTGGAGGGCAGAATGAATATAGAATGTAAAAGGGTAGGAATAGTGGCGCTGCCTAAGTGTATTGCTACACCTAAAGGTCCCGATGCGGGTCTACCTAGACAAAACGTGGTAAACGTGTGCTCCACTTAGTACAGTATGGACTGAACTGACTAAGGTCTATGTTGGTAGGGGTCCCACAGAGTCAGAGGACTAAGGGAGCATGAGCTCAATGGCCAACAGCTACACTTATAGTGCTAGGGAAAGGGTGTACCTGGGTGTAAACCCAACAACTGTGCACTGGAAGTGTGCTGCTGATCAGTCTGGGCTAGTATACCTCTATGTTGTGAACACTAACACAGTATGCAGACATCAGTGAATAAACACACACAGATTGCAATAGGTGCTAATGAACAAAAGCAAATAATGTGAGCCCTATATTGGTCCAGCAAACATTGTATGTGCAAATGAACACTGTAAATAACTAAAAAAAACACAATCTAGCAGTAGCCAAAAACAGTTGCATAAATAACACATGCATAAATGTTGTATAATCAACCAACAACACCGGTCCACCCTGTGGTCTGCACAGGACGATGCTGAATGGAAATATATGCGGCTAGCTGGCAGCCTATGTGAGCCAGTAGTATACAATGTCTATGAATATCCGAGAGGAGATAATATTAAAATGTGGAGATCTTGATGGAATAATTGGAGTCCAGTAAAGGGATCTGGATGGTGGAAAAGGGGTGCTCCTATAACACACTCCGACGTGCTCCCGGTGCTTCCCTCCAGGTTCCCCACTCACCAGACAGAGGTCCCCTCTTGGGGTAACAGGCACGTATTTAGACGTTCCTCTGCTCCAATTTATCTCCTTCCTTCCGATGGATTTCAGGCTTCCAGTGTCTCCACTCCTTAGCTGTCTCGATTCCTCAAAGGGAACAAAACCAGGGGCTCCAATGGTATAATAACGTATGGCCAAAAAGTGTTGTCAAAAGTTCAAAAGTATTTATTTAAAATAAACAATAAGACATAACCTGCAATATATCTGGCTGCTGCAGCAGATGTACTTAAACCAAAGTCCACGTGACTCCGATGCCAGAATGTGCAGGGAAAACACTAAGAGTGTATATAATATATATGCAGGTAAAAAATATAAAAAAATATATAAAAGAAAGAAAAACAAAAAAGCGGGGCCGTTGTCTGCAATGTGGCAGCTCAAAGGGCTGCTAATAGCCGGCGTTGGGTACCGTCACCTAGCTATTAAGCACGACAGCGTGTGCTGTCTGAGTGTTTGGCTTGCGTTCCAGCCGAACCACCCGACGTTCACCCGGAAGTGACGTAGCACGTGACGCAGCCTGACGTACGTTTCGAATTTTGATTCGTCCTCGGAGGCTTGTCAGTGTCACGTCAGCTCATCGAATTTATGGGAGTCGCCGGACCGCTATACTCCTCCCACCTCCAGCGGCTAAACCAATAATGTTATCCTAAGGGACGTCATTAGTGTGGATGCAATGCTGGATATAGCCTAAGGCTGATAGGTCTGCGGTGCGGCGTGTCCCATAAACGGAACTTGCTGGACATATCACAAACATAATATAATGACATAACTGTTTAAAAACCGACTAACACAGCGGGTAACATACCATTAAGGTAAAATCATGCCTAACCCATAGGGTCATAAGTGGGGTTATGTTCGTGTTATAAGAGGTGGTAATGAGGGATCATAATAGTAGTAGTGTAGAAGGGGGGGAAGGGAATTCATCCAACGGAGACTTCCAGGCACCTCTCTACTTGGTCCTAGGATTATGAGTTACCATGATGTACAGAAATCTAAGTCCAGAGTGTACAGAGAAACTTCCCAAATAAGTGTGGAAAGATTGATAAGTTATGTATAACTGTTGCCATGGGGCTAGCAAGATACATGTATATTCAGGGTAATCGTCACTGGTATCAAAGTGACTAGTGGACTCATATCAAATGTGAGAAAGAGATTGTAAAGTTGGTTTAGCCATAGATAAAATATGTGAAAAGTCCTAGTGGTGAATACCATAGGTATAAAGCGAGAAAGCTAAATATAAATATACTTAATAGGTGTGGCCAGATGGGGCTAAGTGTTACCTCCATGTGACCAACTCTAAAATAGGTATGGTAATTACTGACTTGTAGAATACATGACAACCATACTCTATATGTGCACAAACCTAAGAAGTGATAATGGGGCATATGAAGCCCTACGTGATAAGTCTCTGCTTGGCCTGATGCCCCAGAAAGGGGAAAAGGCATTCCCGTGAGTGTGGGAAAATGTGGCCACTACAAACGTGAGCATAATGTGTATGCTACATGTGCAAGCAATATTATCTGTAAAGGAAGAGTGAAAACATTGTGGATCATGAAAAAATTGTGGATCATGAAAAAAGGGGAAAATTATAATGTCATGAATAAATGTCCCAGAAGACAACTAGTGTCTATACGATAGTCCCAGAAGGCAGCTGCTTGTTATGGAACATAAGGGAACAGCTATCACACATAATTGTTATATATGGCGAGTTTATAAATAGGTGCCCCAGAAGACAGCTAAGGGTTATGGGTTGGCTAGAAAACAATTTAGATCTATATCCACATTGAGCCCATGTGGAACCAACGATCCCAATCGGTAGATCCAGCTCGTTTCATTTTGCGAAACGGCTATTTCTTTATTCCCTCCCCTCCAGTTGTCTTTAATGCTATCTATACCATAAAATATAAGGCCTGAGGGGTCCTTTTGATGGAATTGTTCAAAATGCCTGTATAGATGGTGTTTAGAGGACCCTTTCCTAATCAGGTTAATGTGTTCTCTTATCCTGATGCGCAGCTCTCTGGTGGTTCTCCCTATATATTGTAGATGGCAAGGGCATTCGATGGCATATGTAACATGGGTGGTATTACATGTGATGAGGTTTCGGATCTTATATACTTTTTGGTCATTTCTAGATCTAAATTCGGTTTTTCTCCGGGGTTGGGGTTTACTGGTTCTGCATGCTAGGCATCTTTGACACCTGAAAAACCCTTTGAGGTCTGGGCATATCTCAACTTGTTTAGGAGGATTGATGACATTGTGTACCAGGTGATGTCTAAGCGTAGGTGCCTTCCTATAAATGAATGATGGTCTGTTGGGGAGGATTTTTGATAGTATGCAGTCCTCCTTCAATATGGGCCAATACTTTTTAAGGATGTGTTCGAATTCCTTATATTGGGAATTGTACCCTGTAATGAAAGAACATTGATTCCGGCCTTGGCTTACTGGTGTTTTCTGCTTGAGAAGGTCTTTGCGATCTCTTTGAAAAATTTGAGTTTGTAATATTTCCAGGCTTTCAGTTGTATATCCCTTTTCTTTGAATCTGCTCACAATAGTTTGGGCTTGCCTGTTATAGTCATCATCCGAGTTGCAATTCCTTCTAAGCCTAAGCAGTTGTCCTTTCGGAATATTGGCCTTCCATTTCGGATGGTGACAGCTGTTCATAGGGATGTATCCATTCCTATCGGACTCCTTGAAGAATGTCCTGGTATGTAATTCTGTACCATTCTTATAAATTTCTAGGTCCAAGTATTCAATCTTCTGTGTATTAAACTTTCCAGTAAAGTCAAGATTAAACCGGTTATTGTCAAGGTCCCCTAAGAATTCCTGTAAGGCCTCTACTGTTCCATCCCAGAGGATGAGGAGGTCGTCGATGTAACGACGATACATCTTAATCTCCTGATGGTTACCATTATAGATGTATTCTTCCTCCCATACATTCATCAAAAGGTTGGCAACACTGGGGGCATAACGTGCCCCCATTGCTACCCCCTTTGTCTGTACGTAGTACTCATTGTCATACCAAAAATGGTTGCACTCCATCGCCATTTTAAGTCCAACCAATATGAACTGTATCTGTTCTTGCCTGTATGTGGTCTTCTCATGCAGGGCTGTAGCTACCCCCATGATGCCATCCTCCTGTTTAATGCTTGTATACAGGGAACTGACGTCTATGGTGACTAATATGAGGTCCTCTGCTCCCTCCACCTCTCTCAGTTCCTGTATCAATTGGAGGCTGTCTTTAAGGTATGATTTACCTTGTTTGACCAGTGGCTGCAGGAAGGTGTCAAGGTACTCTCCTAATCTCGAAAAAATCGAGTTGATGCCGCTAATAATTGGTCTTCCAGGAGGTTTTGTCATATTTTTATGGACTTTTGGAGTGTAGTATATCACTGGCGTTTTCGTGGAGTTGGAGATAAGATATTCAGCCTCTTTTGCACTAAGTATTCCTTTGTCTTTCCCTTTTTTGATGAAGTTTGCGAGCTTCCTTTGGTATTTGTGTTTGGGGTTGCCATTCAGTTTCAGATAGGTATTGGGTACTGATAGGAGATTCTTCATTTCCTCCTCATAGTCCTCAAGGCTAAGGATGACCAAACCCCCTCCCTTGTCCGCTGGACGAATAACCACTTCATGTTTATTGCCAATTTCTTTAATAGTTTTCCATGTGCTTTTGCTCTTCCTATTAATCTTCCTCTCCAATTTTCTAAGGTCATTTTCCACCATTTTTTTTAATGCAATCACGCATTGGTTCCCTGGATTGGTGGGGTTGAATGTGGAATTGTTTTTGAGTCCTGTTTGTTGGTACCACGAATCTTTTTCCACATTCTCCTCTGTATTGTTGGCAAAGTATTTCTTTAGATTGATTTTCCTTAAAAATTTCTGAAAATCAATATATACCTCGAATTGATCCAGAGGTTTGTCAGGGGCATATTTGAGCCCAAGGTCCAAGATTTTGATCTCCTCTGCTGTTAGGGCTACCCCACTAAGGTTAAAGATTCCCTTTCCTAGTGGTGTCTTGGCCTTTTGCTTCTTCCCTCCCCTGCATCCTCTGGGCCGCTTTCTCTTTGTGGGTATCTCTGAGGGAGACCTCCTGGTTGTCCCATCTGTCTGTTGTCCCATGTTGGATCCCGTCGGTCTGTTCGTTGTTCTCCTATCCAGGGTTCTCGGTGGTCCTCCTCTCTCAACACAATAAGAGCCCAGGCAATAGAAGACGGACACCTAGTACCCACAATAGACACCCGTCACTATCTGATGAATACTCTGATGAGTACGAGGATAATCCAAGATACCCTCAGACAGAATATCGCCATAATGGGCAACAACAGAGGGGCAGAGGCACCCCCTCACACCTGAGAGGGAGAGATAGTAGGGATTTTCGCAGGGGAGGGCCCAGAAACAGACCCCAGGGCCGAGGACAAGAAAGACCAACAAACCACAACCCAGGTTGGAGGGGGAATGGCAACCGAGGGGCTACCCGTGGAAACGCCCAGAGAGAGGAGGACCACCGAGAACCCTGGATAGGAGAACAACGAACAGACCGACGGGATCCAACATGGGACAACAGACAGATGGGACAACCAGGAGGTCTCCCTCAGAGATACCCACAAAGAGAAAGCGGCCCAGAGGATGCAGGGGAGGGAAGAAGCAAAAGGCCAAGACACCACTAGGAAAGGGGATCTTTAACCTTAGTGGGGTAGCCCTAACAACAGAGGAGATCAAAATCTTGGACCTTGGGCTCAAATATGCCCCTGACAAACCTCTGGATCAATTCGAGGTATATATTGATTTTCAGAAATTTTTAAGGAAAATCAATCTAAAGAAATACTTTGCCAACAATACAGAGGAGAATGTGGAAAAAGATTCGTGGTACCAACAAACAGGACTCAAAAACAATTCCACATTCAACCCCACCAATCCAGGGAACCAATGCGTGATTGCATTAAAAAAAATGGTGGAAAATGACCTTAGAAAATTGGAGAGGAAGATTAATAGGAAGAGCAAAAGCACATGGAAAACTATTAAAGAAATTGGCAATAAACATGAAGTGGTTATTCGTCCAGCGGACAAGGGAGGGGGTTTGGTCATCCTTAGCCTTGAGGACTATGAGGAGGAAATGAAGAATCTCCTATCAGTACCCAATACCTATCTGAAACTGAATGGCAACCCCAAACACAAATACCAAAGGAAGCTCGCAAACTTCATCAAAAAAGGGAAAGACAAAGGAATACTTAGTGCAAAAGAGGCTGAATATCTTATCTCCAACTCCACGAAAACTCCAGTGATATACTACACTCCAAAAGTCCATAAAAATATGACAAAACCTCCTGGAAGACCAATTATTAGCGGCATCAACTCGATTTTTTCGAGATTAGGAGAGTACCTTGACACCTTCCTGCAGCCACTGGTCAAACAAGGTAAATCATACCTTAGAGACAGCCTCCAATTGATACAGGAACTGAGAGAGGTGGAGGGAGCAGAGGACCTCATATTAGTCACCATAGACGTCAGTTCCCTGTATACAAGCATTAAACAGGAGGATGGCATCATGGGGGTAGCTACAGCCCTGCATGAGAAGACCACATACAGGCAAGAGCAGATACAGTTCATATTGGATGGACTTAAAATGGCGATGGAGTGCAACCATTTTTGGTATGACAATGAGTACTACGTACAGACAAAGGGGGTAGCAATGGGGGCACGTTATGCCCCCAGTGTTGCCAACCTTTTGATGAATGTATGGGAGGAAGAATACATCTATAATGGTAACCATCAGGAGATTAAGATGTATCGTCGTTACATCGACGACCTCCTCATCCTCTGGGATGGAACAGTAGAGGCCTTACAGGAATTCTTAGGGGACCTTAACAATAACCGGTTTAATCTTGACTTTACTGGAAAGTTTAATACACAGAAGATTGAATACTTGGACCTAGAAATTTATAAGAATGGTACAGAATTACATACCAGGACATTCTTCAAGGAGTCCGATAGGAATGGATACATCCCTATGAACAGCTGTCACCATCCGAAATGGAAGGCCAATATTCCGAAAGGACAACTGCTTAGGCTTAGAAGGAATTGCAACTCGGATGATGACTATAACAGGCAAGCCCAAACTATTGTGAGCAGATTCAAAGAAAAGGGATATACAACTGAAAGCCTGGAAATATTACAAACTCAAATTTTTCAAAGAGATCGCAAAGACCTTCTCAAGCAGAAAACACCAGTAAGCCAAGGCCGGAATCAATGTTCTTTCATTACAGGGTACAATTCCCAATATAAGGAATTCGAACACATCCTTAAAAAGTATTGGCCCATATTGAAGGAGGACTGCATACTATCAAAAATCCTCCCCAACAGACCATCATTCATTTATAGGAAGGCACCTACGCCTAGACATCACCTGGTACACAATGTCATCAATCCTCCTAAACAAGTTGAGATATGCCCAGACCTCAAAGGGTTTTTCAGGTGTCAAAGATGCCTAGCATGCAGAACCAGTAAACCCCAACCCCGGAGAAAAACCGAATTTAGATCTAGAAATGACCAAAAAGTATATAAGATCCGAAACCTCATCACATGTAATACCACCCATGTTACATATGCCATCGAATGCCCTTGCCATCTACAATATATAGGGAGAACCACCAGAGAGCTGCGCATCAGGATAAGAGAACACATTAACCTGATTAGGAAAGGGTCCTCTAAACACCATCTATACAGGCATTTTGAGCAATTCCATCAAAAGGACCCCTCAGGCCTTATATTTTATGGTATAGATAGCATTAAAGACAACTGGAGGGGAGGGAATAAAGAAATAGCCGTTTCGCAAAATGAAACGAGCTGGATCTACCGATTGGGATCGTTGGTGCCACATGGGCTCAATGTGGATATAGATCTAAATTGTTTTCTAGCCAACCCATAACCCTTAGCTGTCTTCTGGGGCACCTATTTATAAACTCGCCATATATAACAATTATGTGTGATAGCTGTTCCCTTATCTTCCATAACAAGCAGCTGCCTTCTGGGACTATCGTATAGACACTAGTTGTCTTCTGGGACATTTATTCATGACATTATAATTTTCCCCTTTTTTCATGATCCACAATTTTTTCATGATCCACAATGTTTTCACTCTTCCTTTACAGATAATATTGCTTGCACATGTAGCATACACATTATGCTCACCTTTGTAGTGGCCACATTTTCCCACACTCACGGGAATGCCTTTTCCCCTTTCTGGGGCATCAGGCCAAGCAGAGACTTATCACGTAGGGCTTCATATGCCCCATTATCACTTCTTAGGTTTGTGCACATATAGAGTATGGTTGTCATGTATTCTACAAGTCAGTAATTACCATACCTATTTTAGAGTTGGTCACATGGAGGTAACACTTAGCCCCATCTGGCCACACCTATTAAGTATATTTATATTTAGCTTTCTCGCTTTATACCTATGGTATTCACCACTAGGACTTTTCACATATTTTATCTATGGCCACACCAACTTTACAATCTCCTTCTCACATTTGATATGAGTCCACTAGTCACTTTGATACCAGTGACGATTACCCTGAATATACATGTATCTTGCTAGCCCCATGGCAACAGTTATACATAACTTATCAATCTTTCCACACTTATTTGGGAAGTTTCTCTGTACACTCTGGACTTAGATTTCTGTACATCATGGTAACTCATAATCCTAGGACCAAGTAGAGAGGTGCCTGGAAGTCTCCGTTGGATGAATTCCCTTCCCCCCCTTCTACACTACTACTATTATGATCCCTCATTACCACCTCTTATAACACGAACATAACCCCACTTATGACCCTATGGGTTAGGCATGATTTTACCTTAATGGTATGTTACCCGCTGTGTTAGTCGGTTTTTAAACAGTTATGTCATTATATTATGTTTGTGATATGTCCAGCAAGTTCCGTTTATGGGACACGCCGCACCGCAGACCTATCAGCCTTAGGCTATATCCAGCATTGCATCCACACTAATGACGTCCCTTAGGATAACATTATTGGTTTAGCCGCTGGAGGTGGGAGGAGTATAGCGGTCCGGCGACTCCCATAAATTCGATGAGCTGACGTGACACTGACAAGCCTCCGAGGACGAATCAAAATTCGAAACGTACGTCAGGCTGCGTCACGTGCTACGTCACTTCCGGGTGAACGTCGGGTGGTTCGGCTGGAACGCAAGCCAAACACTCAGACAGCACACGCTGTCGTGCTTATTAGCTAGGTGACGGTACCCAACGCCGGCTATTAGCAGCCCTTTGAGCTGCCACATTGCAGACAACGGCCCCGCTTTTTTGTTTTTCTTTCTTTTATATATTTTTTAATATTTTTTACCTACCATATATATTATATACACTCTTAGTGTTTTCCCTGCACATTCTGGCATCGGAGTCACATGTGGACTTTGGTTTAAGTACATCTGCTGCAGCAGCCAGATATATTGCAGGTTATGTCTTATTGTTTATTTTAAATAAATACTTTTGAACTTTTGACAACACTTTTTGGCCATACGTTATTATACCATTGGAGCCCCTGGTTTTGTTCCCTTTGAGGAATCGAGACAGCGAAGGAGTGGAGACACTGGAAGCCTGAAATCCATCGGAAGGAAGGAGATAAATTGGAGCAGAGGAACGTCTAAATACGTGCCTGTTACCCCAAGAGGGGACCTCTGTCTGGTGAGTGGGGAACCTGGAGGGGAGCACCGGGAGCACGTCGGAGTGTGTTATAGGAGCACCCCTTTTCCACCATCCAGATCCCTTTACTGGACTCCAATTATTCCATCAAGATCTCCACATTTTAATATTATCTCCTCTCGGATATTCATAGACATTGTATACTACTGGCTCACATAGGCTGCCAGCTAGCCGCATATATTTCCATTCAGCATCGTCCTGTGCAGACCACAGGGTGGACCGGTGTTGTTGGTTGATTATACAACATTTATGCATGTGTTATTTATGCAACTGTTTTTGGCTACTGCTAGATTGTGTTTTTTTTTGTTATTTACAGTGTTCATTTGCACATACAATGTTTGCTGGACCAATATAGGGCTCACATTATTTGCTTTTGTTCATTAGCACCTATTGCAATCTGTGTGTGTTTATTCACTGATGTCTGCATACTGTGTTAGTGTTCACAACATAGAGGTATACTAGCCCAGACACCCCACTGATCAGCAGCACACTTCCAGTGCACAGTTGTTGGGTTTACACCCAGGTACACCCTTTCCCTAGCACTATAAGTGTAGCTGTTGGCCATTGAGCTCATGCTCCCTTAGTCCTCTGACTCTGTGGGACCCCTACCAACATAGACCTTAGTCAGTTCAGTCCATACTGTACTAAGTGGAGCACACGTTTACCACTTTTTGTCTAGGTAGACCCGCATCGGGACCTTTAGGTGTAGCAATACACTTAGGCAGCGCCACTATTCCTACTCTTTTACATTCTACATTTACAAAGGATGTCTGTGAGAGTTCTAAAGAATAACCGGCTCAATCCAACAGATCAAGGCTGAGGATTACATTAAAATTATATTAAAAGGTAATTGTTTTTTTTCCTAAAATAAAAAAGATGTTATACATACCTGCTTTCTGCAACAATACTACACAGAGCTGCCCTTTACCTCCTCTTCTAGAGTCCCTGTCTGTCTGCTCTTCTTCCTCTGGCACTGCAACGCGGATAGCGCTGGAGCATGAGAGGACTCAGATGAAGTGTAGCACTACCCCCGAAGGAGCTGCTGGTTTAGATTTGGGCCTGCTGTTACCTTACTGTTCCTTGCACTAGTCTCAGGGGTTCTCCTTGAAGGTGGTTAAAGAAAGAAATGTCTGCGCCAAACACCCAGTCTCTTTTTCTTCCTCCTGTAGAGAGGGTTTTTATTAAAGTAAACTTCAGAAAAGAGGGATGGAGGTTTAGGGGAGATTCAGGCATCTTAGGCCTCGTACACACGACTGAGAATCTCGTCGTAAATGAATTGTCGTTTTCCTCGATGAGTTCCTTGTCAGGCTTGTCGAGAATCTTGTCAAGCTTTCTTTGCATACACACTGTCAAGACAAAATCTCATCGTTCTCAAACGCGGTGACGTACAACACGTACGACGGCACTATAAAGGGGAAGTTTGATTCCACTGGCGCCACCCTTGGGGCTGCTTTTACTAATCTCATGTTACTGCGTGTTAAGTAAAAGTTTGGTGAGAGACGATTTGCGCTTTTCAGTCTGTTATAGCGTGACGAATGTGCCATCTCCATTACGAACGCTACTTTTACCGAAGGTGCTCTCCCGTCTCATACTTTATTCTGAGCATGCGCGCGTTTCTAAGCATACACACAAACGTGTTTCTCTTTTTTTCTCGTCGAGATCCATGACAGTTTTCTCGACGAAAAACATACACACGACCGTTTTCCTCAGCAAAAAAGCTCTGCCAGCATTTTTCTTGATGGATTTTGTCGAGGAAAACGGTCGTGTGTACGAGGCCTTACTTGCGAATCACGGATATTCTCCCAACAACTGTCTCCACGCTGGGTGCTACACACTTCCCCCGCCACAAAAGACAATGTCCCCATCATCAAGGAAAGTTTGACCCTCGGTCCTGAGGGTCGATACCTGAATCAGCAAAAACTTGCATGGGTAAGGGAGGGGTAAGGCAGTAAGAAGATACAAGATTTAACATATACACACAGGAATCTTATCACTATACACTACAATATCCCTCTATATAGCCACCCACTCTCCAGCAGTTTGAAAGAAGATCCAGCGTATCTGAAAAACTAAACAGCACACACAGGCAACAATGTTTTTTGTTTATAACAATGTAAAACATTTCTGTACAACGGAAGCAAAGCCCTACTTCCTGAGAAATAAAAATGTCTTTCCATATATATATTTCTCTTTGCATAAGTAACTAAGTGCAGAAAAGTCCAGTTTCTGCTGAGCAAATCTCCGCCACCTAGTGGTCGAAGAACATCATAACAGAGTCCTTTTTATACAAGTACTGGGCCAGGTAGAGAAATGTTGACTCAAACTAAATATTCACCCCAAGTCCTTCAAAGAAGAAAAAAAAAAACAGAACAAAAAATCTTCTTCTTTTTGCAATAGTGACCAACTGGAACAGTCACTATAGATGATCACCAGTAAAAGCAGGGGGTCAGGCAAAGTTAGTGTTTTTCCTTGCTTGTCCAGGGTAGTTATAAAATATACATAGTCTTCCTTCCCGGGTCGGCAGATGACTACTTTGTCAGCATAAATGTGCCAACCATAGCTCCAATGTAGTAGGCATCCTTTAAAACGTTCATCCATAGTGAAGGAATGGCCTATCTTCCGGAATGGTTTAGGTACTTCAAGGTAGTCCCACACAGTTTCCCTGTACCATTCCTCTCTTTTGGCCTCAATCTCTTGCATGATTTCCCTAGGAACGTAGGGAAATTCTAATCCATACTCCGTGGCTACCCGTTTGTTTAGCAATATTTGTGACCGGGCAAGCCTAGGCAAAGATCTGGTACTTCCATATCCGGGTGGTATACAAGAAACTGGGGACTTGTGTACCATAGAATTCACAGACAATTTTCCTGACCCATACAAACTTTTGGGCAGGACTTCACTAGTAACAACTGGGGCTTCCACTCTGGGTGTTGTCTCCCTGGAATCCATGGCTGACAATTCCGAAGAACTATGTACTGAGGCAACATCCTTCATGTTGCTCCACAACAATTCTTGAGACATGGTCTCGAACAAGACATCATCCCCTGTTTCCGACAGAGAGTCCAATTCAGAGTCTCCACACTTTTCTGCCGGCAAATAGGTGCGCACAGCCCCAGTACTTTTTCCCCAGATGTCTTACCGGTTCCTGACGTGGACTTTCCGGGGATATCATCTCTCTCGGGGTCCGGTTCCGGTGGTCTCTGGGGTAGGCTTCTACGTATCCCACCCTCTTCTGGACAGGTGCAGCGAAGACAGGTGCAGTGAAGGCGGATACAGCTGAAGCAACAGCAGTAGTGGCGGTCGCTGGTGACCCACTCACAGTGGTAACAGCAACATTCCCTTCAGGATTACCCACAGCAGCAGATGCAGCGGGCATGGGCTGGAAAATTTGGTTGAGGGCAGCAGCTTCTTCTGTCAAGTTGCCCATGATCCAGTCCACGTTGTAAGCGCAGGGTGGCATGATGGGCTGCTCCACAGAAAACAGGTACTCCCCGCAGGTAAGGCATCGAACAAAAGGACGGGGGTGCAAGGCCAGTCCATTGCACCTGTCATACAGCATGCCCAAAGCCTCCACATTGCCTATCGTGTAGAGCATGAACCACCCATGCGGCTTCAATCGGATGCCAGTGTCCATCAGCACGGTTCCCGGCAACATGGTACTTGTAGCGGTACCCACAATAAGCATCCTGGGCCCAAAAGTGATCGCAATTTTTTTCCCTGTTTTAGCACAGTCTTTCTCCCTCTGTAGGATAGGTCTCAAATGAACAGTCTGTTTTAGTTGCGAGGGGTAACGGCAAATCCCGGATGAGCCACCACATGTAGCACTAACCCCGAAGGAGCTGCTGGTTTAGATTTGGGCCTGCCGTTACCTTACTCTTCCTTGCGCTTGTCTCAGGGGTTCTCCTTGAAGAGGTGGTTAAAGAAAGAAATGTCTGCGCCAAACACCCAGTCTCTTTTTCTCCCTCCTGCAGAGAGGTTTTTTTTTTAAAGTAAACTTCAGAAAAGAGGGATGGAGGTTTAGGGGAGATTCAGGCATCTTACTTGCGAATCACGGATATTCTCCCAGGTCCAGAGGAACAACTGTCTCCACGCTGGACTCAGTGACCACCGGATAGGCCCACTCTCACTGGCCTAGCAGCCGGTGCGAAGCTTGATCAAAAGATAGTCTCTGCCACAGACTTGGTGAAAGTAGAATTGGTTCATTTGTCTGCCACAGACTTGTGTAACCACACACTGGGTTAACTTCTGAAGAAAAGAGCACAGCTCACAGTGCCAGGATCTTTCAGCCATTCCAGGAGCACTGTAAGGTAGATTTTGATTCAGATGCATCCTCCAATTGAGTCCTCAATTGCTCGGTCCCTTCCAGCAGGCAAGGCGACACAGGATCATCCCTGGATCAGTAGGCCCCAGAAGCTCCTGGGCCTACATCTCAGTAACGGAGCCTCAGGCCAACGTGGCCCTGAGGCGGGAACCGCCAATACATCCCTGAGGCCAGGAGGGCCCTCAGGTCCGGATCAGGAAAAACCAACCCCATAAAATGGTGTCTGTCCCTTAAGTACCATCTCCCAAAATACACAGTGGGTTGACCATGCCCCCTGAGCCACTTCTGAAAAAGGAATACCCAATACATTCAACCTGTTGCATTTCCAACCTTGACCAGTGGTGACAGTGACACCTACTGTCAAGTGGAAAAACGTGCAACCCAGCTGAACTGAAACAGAACCACAATTTGAATACAATCTTTCTGAGCCAAACTATTGCTCAGGCAACTATCATTTTAACATATAGCACCCACTCATTGGGAGCAGGGTGCTACATAAGCATTTAGGAACAGGTATTGGAAGATGTTTTACCTTAATGCAGAGAATGAATGGAAAGGAAAAAAACTGAGTTTAGAACCACATTAGCCTGGTACTAGCTAAAAAATACTGCAGCTGCTGACTTTTAATATTTGGACACTTACCTGTCCTGGGCACCCACGATGTCGGGTCCAGAAGCTGATTGGTTCCTCAGCTCTCGAGTGCTGCCACCACTATCTTCGGTAAGGGAATCAGGAAGTATAACCTGTGCAATCCCACTGGCCCCTGCTGTCTTTTGGGACCTGTGTGTCTCCCAGAAGACAGGGGAGGGGAGAGAAGGCGCTGTGTGGGGTAGGTCACCACAGTGATCTATGCCCAGAGGTGGGAGTAAATACCTGTATCACACAGGTATCTGCTCCCTCCTCCCCCCTGAAAGGTGCCAAATGTGACACCCGAGGGGGAAAGGATTCCAAAAAGCGAATGTTCCATTTTTGGGTGGAACTCCACTTTAAGGTATCACATACTGTAGTAACAAAGCTTTGTGCGAGTTTTCCCTTTTATAAGTGAACAATCAGCACTGCTATGTATGACACGGCCCGGGAGTGCTGATCGTTGTGTATGTGTAAAAGTAGCCGCTGAACGACACGCATTGAGCTGTCTTTATTATGAATAAACAATCAGAACTGTGTTTTCACTGATTGCAGTAAAAGATCACCCAGAATTGCAGCTCTGAGTAATCTATCTGCAGCTGCTTGTACCTCTCGAGTATAATTAGGTAGGGAGTGAAAGAGGCGATGGGGGGAGCTTGAAGTACTGAGCAGTCTCTTTCCCTGAGCTTCCGGAGCTCTTGTTCCTTCCTGGTAGGGAAGGGGGCTGTGACTGTCCGGGCTGTTGGGCAGGGTTGTGAGAAAAGCCTATGGTGAATGTGTCCCTAGAGTGGCAGTTCAGGGGTGCCATACTTGCACTAGTGTCCTCTCAGCACTTTTGCTTTTTGGCACCGTGGTCACTTCACCATATCACACTTTTTTACACCTGCCTCTAGGGCCGAGTCTTTTGGCTGGGACCAGAGGAATTTTTGTTTCCTGGCCGGAGAGCCAGCTATCGTATTGCACGATGGTCACTTTTCACTCTCCTCATCTTCCTTCTCCCCCACTTTCTTTTTTATTTACCCTTTGTTTGTCACTTTATGTATTTTTTTGTTTGGTGTCATGTTTGTCACAGAGTGATTAGTAGGGTGCCGGTCCTGGGGCCAGCCTTGAACGTCTTGGGCTTAGTTCGCCTGCTCTCATGGGGTCTCCCTTCGGGGGAGCCCCACCTAGTACTTGGGTGGGTTCTGTTTCGGCAGACCCTCCAAAGAATGGCGTCCATTTCGGCTTTGACTGCTCGGACCATGTGAGTACCTTAGTCCCCGTCTGGAGCCTAACGCCCCAGGGGATCAGGGTCAGGTCCTTCGTTATGGAGGAATTGACGTAGCACCGTTGCACATTTTTGTGTTTCACTCTTGATGTGTGTGCACATTTTTTTGGCACCGGCCATAGGCTTTAAAAAAAAAAAAAAAAAAATCTGCAGCTGCTTGTAGACACACAGGACACCGGCAGATGTCTTACACAGAGCTGAAGCTCTGAGTGATCTGTTACTGAACAAGCAGCACTGATCGTTTATACATAAGTGTGACAGATCACTCAACTCAGAAAAGGGAAGGGGCTCTGTGTTCGCTGAACCTCCCTCCACAGTAACGCCCATAATGTGGGCTTTAAAAGGGGGATGGAGTTATAGTCAGAGGGCACCCGGGCGCCGCCCCCTCTCCCCCAGTCAGTAAAAAAAAAAAAAATATATAAAAAAAAAAAATGTCCCTTTAAGAAAAAACAAAAAACAAAAATGGTCCTTATGTGCACTGTGCCCGGCGTCGGGCACAGTGAAGTGCGGGTAGCGCCATGTCTGTGCAATCACAAGATTGCAGGCGAGGCGCTACATTGGAAGGCAAAAAATGCCTTTGTGGCATTCTCCATCGCGCCACAATTTCCGGCGCGATGGACTTTATTATTATGGCCGAGCGAGTGATCCAAGTCTGACTCCACTCGATGTACAGGAAGTGACGTCGGCACACTCTGCAGCTCAGCGCCCGTGTGGTCCCGACTCCCGGGACATTAAGGTATGCATCCCCCTCCGCTCCTGTGCTCATTACCGCGTTACCAGTGCCACGACCCCCCTGTGCTCATTACCGCGTTACCTCTTATCTTTACTCTCGGGACTCTCGGGACTAATGTACTGAGGAGTCCCGAAAAAGTAGCTGCCAGTGCCACGATCCCCCTCCCCCCCCCCCCCCCCTCCTCGTTATTGCTGTTTTGCCTGTTTGTCTTTCAGTACATTCCTCTCTGCTCCTCTGCTCATTAATCCTATGTGCTGCCGAAATAGCTACTTGTGCAGTATATCCGTAGTCTCTGGTAATCTTGTGCAGTATATCCGCAGTCTCTGGTAATCTTGTGCAGTATGTCCGCAGTCTCTGGTAATCTTGTGCAGTATATCCACAGTCTCTGGTAATCTCCTGCAGTATGTCTGCAGTTTCTGGTAATCTAATGTAGTATGTCGCAGTCTCTGGTAATCTCCTGCAGTATGTCCGCAGTCTCTGGTAATCTCCTGCCTATTTAGAGTCCTTCATTACTAACAGTGTAATTTTTTAGTTTGTTTGCGCCGATCTGTAAGGCTGCGCTATATACCAAGATTTGTGATGCTGGGGCTATATACTCTGTCCTGTGATGCTGAGCTGTATTCTCCTGACACTATGAGTGGAAGCAAGTGGAATACAGGGGACGGAGTGGGTGGATTCTATAAGGGGTGTAGCATATTAGAAGTGGGAGGGACCAACGTGGAGGGGCGGAGTCGTGCGCCCCCCATCCAAAAACGTCACCAGCCGCCACTGGTCAGCACATAGAGGTGCATTTAGGGGACAATGAGGCCAACAATCTGAAACGGAACAAGTGCCTATATACATATATATATATAAATAAATAAATAAATGTGCATAATTTTTGTTACACTGCAGCCTATAAAGCATTGCACCCGCTATCAGCAGATAAGAGAGTGCTCACTAGCGCCCTCACAGTTCACTATAAGCCATCTGCAGCGGTGGAAGGTGATGCTTGTAGTTCATTCATTTACAAATCACTGTGAATGAATGATGTGGCTGTGTGGGAGGAGCCCTGCCCACTGTCACAATGAGGGATCAGGGGGATACAGGCAGGTGCATGTCACACCCTAAAAACAGGTATAACATGTAACATGTTACAAAGGTGAACTTATCCTTTAAATGGTATGTAAACCCTAACAATGAAAAAAAACAATTTTTGGACCCTTTTGGTCTGTTAAAGGTATTAAAGATGTTAAAGATATAGTACCATTGAAACTGTTTGTATGGTCAGAAAGTGTAAAAAATACCTGTTGATCTGCCAGAAATCTTGTCAGCTGATATCTCCAAGTGCTCTCTGCCTGTGCTGCCCTCTCATCAGTTACAATGTTCCCAGTTATCCTTAAGACCTCCCAACAGCACCTGGTATACAGGCAGTTTAAATTAATCAAACTGAACCAACCACAGGGACATTGCCTATTCTAATTAAACAAATTTCCCAAAAAAGGATGAGGATTCCCCTTTTTTTTTTTTTTTTGGGGCACAAATTAAATAATTTGTTTAGAATTATAATTTGTTATGTATATCAAAACAACCAATAAACTGGCATAAAATAACATTCAATGATCTGCATTAGTAGGCAATTAATATTGTTGGTGCTGCTAATGAGGACTGCAGATATAGATCTGTTCCTGAGTGTCCTGGATAAACATGCCACCTGAGTGTCCTGGATAAAGCATGGTGGCATGTTGTTTGGTCCTAGTTGATCTTCTGTTTGCCTTCTGGAAGCTTTTTTTATAGTCCAATCGATCACTGACCCTCCTAGCGAATCATTTGATTTAGGAAACAATAGGAATGTGGCTCCATATATTTTGTGAAAAAAATGGCCACCCTGATGTAGTGACACTGTGGATCTGCTGGCATTATTGGGAAATCAGGTAATTTTTGATCGTCTTGATTTAGGGAGTGTCACACTTTTTCTGATTGTGCCTGGGTAACGTACGGCATGCTGCACATTGGAGGGTTCTCTCTGCTATAATCCCTTTGCCTGTTGTCAATAGAAATAGATCCTGAAGAAGCGACAGCAAAATGTTGACCTTATTTAACTCAGCAGTAATAGGGAATATATACATACCACGCAGTGTTCCTGGTTCCGGGACCATGTTGGTCCGGAACATTTGAGCAGCGATGGTGACCCAGTGATTGACTGGGTTCCCACCTTTAAGGATCACAAGCGGTATAGCTGTTCGGTGGGGAGTCTGTCTGAGGAGCGCCAATTAGAGGCTGGCAATCCAAAAGTATTTAGACAAACCACCGGTGAACAAGGTAGCCGGACACTGAAGGATTGATCACCTGTTAGCCGGTTCACTTGTTGCGAACATTCCTTTACTACTGCTTAATGCACCATTCACCCCTAAGAATTCGAAAGAGCCACAAGGTAAATGTGCCACCCAAAACAAACCAGCAGCTCCTCCGGGGGTAGTGCTACACGTATATATATATATATATATATATATATATATATATATATATATATATATATATATATATATATATATTGTACAGGACGCCATGGCTGGGTCCTGGAAGGATGTTATATTTCCCCTCTGTTTGGACTGTGGTGCCTTTAAGGGAATGGAAAGGGTTAATGCACCTGTCTAAGGAAGTAGTTTAAAGCAGACAGGAAGTGCAGGTGAGAGGAAGGAGTGTAGGAGAGTCCAATGCATGGTGAATGGTGGACAAGGAAAGATGTGGAAGCTATGAAAAGCTGTGAAAGGACTTGGCAGTGTCCTGCCTAAAAACCTGCTACTGAAGGACTTACCTGGAAGGACTGTTTAACTGCGATAGCAGTTCTGAGCTGTACAAGTCAGTGAGACTGTTATTTCTTTTGTTTTTGCTGCTGCTAAGCCATTTAAGTCTAATAAACCTCAGTTTTGATTTAAGAAGCCTGTGTCCTGCGATCAAGCTGGTCCCCCAAACATTACAATATATAACACACACACACACACACACACACACACACACAATATATATATATATATATATATATATATATATATATATATATATATATATATATATATATATATATATATATATATATATATATATATATATATATATATATATATATATATATATATATATTTATACAAATGAGCGCTCAATTTTCGCTTGTTTTATTCTATATATTTGTATTCATTTAGTAACATTAAATAAATCTATTTATATTTTGTGAAACTATATAGTGTTTCTTTTCTGGTAACTATTTTCTAACAGTTTTTATTGGATGTGGTACCCCCTTAGCTATCTTTCTTTAAGCACCTCTATGTAAGTCTATGTATCCATAATGTGCACACAAGCAATTACAGGTGTATTAGGAGAGAAGCATTTACAGGCTAAAAAACCCCCCCACTAAAGGTGCATTCAGTTGAGCAGAAAAAACACTGAACACACCTAAATGCGTGTAAACACGCCTAAACATAGACAGGTTAGCCGTGTTTGACCATTAGGCCTCATGCACACAGAACGTTTTTACAGCAGCTGTTTTTGGCAGTAGATGTTTTTTTCTACAGTCAAACTCTCCATCGTGTTATCCTATGTGTCCATGCACATATAGGCTGTTATCAGCAGTTTTGGGCAGTGGCGTTTTTGAGCAGTAAAAAAAAAAAAAAAAACTAGTCTGAGAGACGTTTTTTAGCTGTAAAAGTGTTCTAACGCTGATAAACTTCTATAATCTCTGATAAACGCTCAAAAACGTCACTCACCAGCGTTTAACGTTTTTGATCCATTGAAAATATGAGCATCCGCTAACGTCCGTTAACATCCGTCTCCGTTAAGCTCCGTTTTTTCGAGCGGAAGAAAACCCTATTTTTCTTCCGTAAAAAAATGGAACGGACGAAAAACAGATGTTAGCGGACGATCCGTTAACATCCGATCCGCTGACATCTGTTTTTCATCAAAATTCATGAAAAACTGATTAAATAAAGTTCTAAAAAACAAAACAAAAAACGGACATATACGGATGAAAAACGGATAAAAAACGGACGTCAACAGATGAAAAATGGACGTCAACGGATGAAAAACGGATGACAACGGATAACAAACGGATGAAAAACGGATGAAAAACGGATGACAACGGATGACAACGGATGAAAAACGGAAGTGAAAAAGGATGAAAACTGATGTTTACTGACAACAACTGATGATAAAAAAAGTGACTGAACTGATCTAATGTACGGTCCCGCACGTGTGAAAGGGCCCTGAGGGTTGATTTACTAAAGCTGGAGAGTGCAAAATCTGGAGCACCTGTGCATATCAGCTTCCACTTTTTTTTTTGTCAAAGCTTAATTGAACAAGCTGAAGTTAGAAGCTCATAGGTTGGA
This sequence comes from Rana temporaria, assembly GCF_905171775.1. Classification (NCBI taxonomy): domain Eukaryota; kingdom Metazoa; phylum Chordata; class Amphibia; order Anura; family Ranidae; genus Rana; species Rana temporaria. The sequence continues at coordinate 90,879,866 of NC_053490.1, forward strand.
CTTGATGTCTTTTTTCAACCTCACCTACTATGTAATCTGATTATCTACCACACACAGCTGCACCAGATTTTGCACTCTCCAGTTATATTAGATCAACCCAGGGCTTTTTTCTCAAACAATTGGTGCTGGAACTTAACCACGGCCCCAAAAAAACCTTCTCCCTACACGCACCCCCCAAATCACATCAAATATTGGGTGTGGTCAGTCAGATTTCACAAAAACTGTTGGAGGGTCTTAAAGGGGCACTAACCACTTAAGGACCCCTTCACGCCGATATACGTCGGCAGAAGGGCACGGCTGTACCTGTACATTGCCTTTAAGAGCCCAGCGGCGCGCTCGCGACCCGGTCCAAAGCTCCGTGACCGCGCCCGCAGGACGTCACGCCTACAGCCACGCCCCCCTACAGTAAGAATCACTCCCTTAGGGCACACTTAACCCTTTAGCGCCCCCTAGTGGTTAACCCCTTCACTGCCATTGTCATTTTCACAGTGTAACGGTCACCACCGTTTACGACCTTCCATCAACCCACGACAGCTTATCCGACACACAGACAAACCAGCAGACACGATCCATATCAATTCCCCAGAAAATGAGACTGACAGCTCTATTCTCTGCTTCAAAATGTATGAACACTTTTAATGGTTAGCTCTCAAGTTTATATACAGTTTACAAGGCATGTTTCAGTAATCACAGGAACAATCAAACTCTCCACCCACACATCACACACTGGGGGGGCTTCAATACACCTTCAGATGGGCTAATTACTAAACATTCCAGACATTTCGGCACCAGTCTATAATTAACATGACCTAATCACTACACCTGTGAAGTCACATTCCTTTATTAACAGAATTCAAACAAAACACCATCACACAATGAGTTCCCCTCAATCCACATCCTTAGACAGACGGTCTGTCTCCGACAGAAAGGTATTCACACCTGATCATCAATAGGCTTTAAACAGTGTTATCACACAATGGAAGGCCTTTCAGGAGCCAGCCTCATTTAACAACTCAAGAGTTATTAGTGACGCTGGCAAAGGAGTACCCCTCATCCTTCCAAAGTCTGTTTGTCACAGGTCATTCCGTTACATCTCTCCCCTTTCGGTGGGAGACTGACACAGGAGGGAACCCCAAATGGGTTGACTCCGAAGTTAGTCAGTAGTTCCAGTCCTCCAATGCTGGTATCCATACCGTACCCCAAATAAATTGCTCCAAACAGAGAATTACTCACCCCGCCAACCTCTGCCTCTCTCAGAGAACCTGCCTGCCGCTGGGGAGAGGCCTGGACTGGCCCTTCTCCCTGGAGTCCTTTCAGCAGCTGGAGAGAAGACAGGGTGACTGGGCTCAGTCCATCATGCTGTTGGGGATCTTGGCCAACTGGCCCTCATCCCTGGGGTATACCAGTGGAGACTGAAGTCCCATCCACTGGTGGTAGGTTAAAATCCCCCGGTGCTTGCAAAGCAAAGCCGACAACCTCCTGTCTCTGTGACGCACCATTTTCTGGGGTTGTGTCAGTGAAAACTGAAGTCCCATCCACTGCCCCAGGAACTCCCTCTTCCGTTAGTTGAGAGCAGAGGCTTGTGGCACTCTGCTCTGTTGCCAGCTCTTCCGCTGAGTTGCTTTGAGTGGAGACCACAGTCCCATCCACTTCCACAGGAACTCCCTCTCCTGCTAGTTGAGAGCAGAGGCTTGTGGCACTCTGCTCTGTTGCCAGCTCTTCTGCTGGGTTGCTGTGAGGGGAGACCACAGTCCCATCCCCCGATATCAGCTCAAGCTGCAGTGGTGTGCAGCAGTCAGCAGCATCCTGCCCCGCTGCCAGTGATTCCGCTGGGAGTAAAAGCTTTACCACCTCAGCTTGTTACTGGAGAGAGGGGCCAACTGCCCCGGCTCCCTGGAACTCCACTTTTATGGCGACTGGCATCTGTACCTCTCCTCTCTCTTCAGTTGGCGCTGCTGTGACTTCTGCTGCTGCAGCACCTCTTTGCTGTAGCCAAGTTGCATCCACAGCTGCTATAACCCGGTCTATAATCTCCGGTGGAGGATTAGGTCCATACTGTGCCAGTCCACGTTTAACAACCCGATCAAAAAATTCTTCCTTGTGTGTCCTGTCTGTTATGCTGTGCCTTTCAGCTCTATCCATTTGGACAAGCTCTGCAATAATGTCCCTTCTCTTACGGTTGCTGGCCAGTCTGCCCCGGCTCTCCAGTAAGTCCTTGAGGGAAGAGAGCTTCAGCCGTTCATACAGCGTCTCCATTGTCCTGTGTCCTTGTAGCCGTCCTTCTGACGATGGAATTATCCCACTGCTGTGCCACCACTGTAACGGTCACCACCGTTTACGACCTTCCATCAACCATGACAGCTTATCTGACACTCCAATCAACAGGACCCGATCCATCCCATTTCCCAGAATAACCAAGACACACAGCTCTGGTTTCTGGTTTCAAATGTATGCACACTTTTAATGGTTAGCTCTCAAGTTTATATACAGTTTACAAGGCATGTTTCAGTAATCACAGGAACAATCAAACTCTCCACCCACACATCACACACTGGGAGGGCTTCAATACACCTTCAGATGGGCTAATTACTAAACATTCCAGACATTTCGGCGCCGGTCTATAATTAACATGACCTAATCACTACACCTGAGAAACAAACCAAAGAAATCCTTCAGGGTAGCGCTACAATCAAAGGAGGATGAGAGAGTCCCACAATTATGTAAATAATACATTTATTAAAATGTCTCAAGGGCAAGAATCTCCATAATACAGCCTTGTGAAACAAGATGTACACAGTGCAATTGTCACGGTCTGGGGTCAGGCTCAGAGGCCAGTAGCTATAGCAGTGACAGAACAGGTATACAGACAGTAGAGTAGTCCAGGAACAGGCTGAGGGTCAAACACAGGTGGTTGCAGATTAGGATCAGGCAATAGAGAAGTCCAGGAACAGGCCGAGGGTCAAACACAGGTGGTTGCAGATTGGGATCAGGCAATAGAGAAGTCCAGGAACAGGCCGAGGGTCAAACACAGGTGGTTGCAGATTGGGATCAGGCAATAGAGAAGTCCAGAAACAGGCTGGGGGTCAAACACAGGTGGTTGCAGATACAATGGCAGCAGAGCAGACAAATCGCAAGGCACTGGCTGGGAAGGCACAATAACCTGGCAAAGAGGAAGTGCAGAGACAAGGCTTTTATAGGAAGTCTGTGGGAGGAGCAAGGGGTTCAAGGTTCAAGGCAATCAAGACACAAGGCAGGAACGTCCAATGGATCAGATGGGTTTGTCCAGCAGATCAGACAGGGAGCTGTCCAGCATCCCAGATAGCTCAGTGAGAAGGTTCACTACCAGACACAGATGAGGTCCCAGGTTCAAGTCCAGGTCCTGACAGCAATATGAAAGCAGTTCCACGTGATAATACACCTCCGAGACAGTTTAGCCACAGGGCTGATGTAAACATTCAAGCACTTCTGCTGAGCAAAAAACTCCTCCCACAGGCAGAGCGTCACACATGCAGTCAGCAAAGCCAAGGCATAGGGCATCAATAGTGGGTGATGTGCTGTACTCTTACCATGACCCAGATGGATATGTGGGCGATCCGGTGGGCGGGCATACGATCGGCCGTGGATGGGAAGAGGCTGTCAGTCCTTTTGCATCGTAAGCAGTGGAGACACGCACCCCGCTCAGGCTATGCAGGACGTCTCACTGACGTTGAGCGGAGGGGCGGTGACAGGGCTCGCAGGATTGGATGGATAGTTGGAGGAGTGGCCCAAACACCTGAGAAGTCACATTCCTTTATTAATAGAATTCAAACAAAACACCATCACACAATGAGTTCCCCTCAATCCACATCCTTAGACAGACGGTCTGTCTCCGACAGAAAGGTATTCACACCTGATCATCAATAGGCTTTAAACAGTGTTATCACACAATGAAAGGCCTTTCAGGAGCCAGCCTCATTTAACAACTCAATAGCCTGGGCTTATCATTGAAAGAGTCATTCTATTGACCGGTAGGGTCAGAATAAACCAACACTTTGCAATATCTCAAGATCCTGTAATATGAGCTATCAGTAATGTCCCCTGTCCTGTAATTTCTAATTAATATTTCTCAGTCACCCTATGCCCAAAAGGGACACAGGGTGACCCTAGACACAAGAGTTATTAGTGACGCTGGCACAGGAGTACCCTTCATCCTTCCAAAGTTTCTGTTTGTCACGGGTCATTCCGTTATACACAGTAATCAGTGCATTTTTATAGCACTCTTCGCTGTGAAAATGACAATGGTCCCAAAAATGTATCAAAAGTGTCCGTTGTGTCCGCCATAATGTCGCAGTCACGAAAAAAATCACTGATCGCCGCCATTACTAGTAAAAAAAAAATGTTAATAAAAATGCCATAAAACTATTTTGTAAACGCTATAAATTCTGCGCAAACCAATCGATAAACGCTTATTGCGATTTTTTTTACCAAAAATAGGTAGCAAAATACGTATTGGCCTAAATTGAGGAAAAATAATGTTTTTTATACCCTTTTTGGGAATATTTATTATAGCAAAAAATTTAAAAATATTGAATTTTTTTCACAATTTTCGCACTATTTTTGTTTATAGCGCAAAAAAAAAATGCAGAGGTGATCAAATACCACCAAAATAAAGCTCTATCTGTGGAAAAAAAAAGAAGGCAATTTTGTTTGGGAGCCACGTTGCACGACCGCGCAATTGTCAGTTAAAGCGACGCATCGCCGAATCGCAAAAAGGGGCAAGGTCCTTAACCTGCATAATGGTCCGGGTCTTAAGTGGTTAAATACCAGGATTGCATTACATACAGTAAGTGCAGAACTGTCACTTGTAAACACAGAAACAGGACTTCTGTGTTTACAAGTGATTGTGGTGAGCAGGCGCCAAAGGGTCTGAGCCAGAGGTGGTGGAACTGAGTTCCACCAAGTTCCACCTGAAAAAAAAACCTGGATCAACCCTCTTGTGTGCATGAGGCCTTACTGGTGGGACCACTAGGTGAAAATAAAGAATAAAAGTCCTTAAAGTAGTTGTAAAGGAAAATGTTTTTTCACCTTAATGCAATCTATGCATTAAGGTGAAAAAACATCTGATGCTGCCGCCCCCCGTTATACTTACCTGACCCCTCGAAAGTCCCGCGCGGTCCCGATATCCTCTTCGCCGCTCAGCCTGGCTGCTGATTGGCTAGAGCGGATGGATTGAGAGCAGCACAGCCATTGGCTGGCGCTGCTGTCAATCACATCCAGTGACGCGGCGCGCCGAGGGGGGCCCGCAATTAGTGACCACCATGCGAGCTCTCGCATGACTGTGGTGACTTATTGCGGGGAGGACCAGAGACAGCCACCGAGGGACCCCAGAAGACATGGATCGGGGGTATTCAAAATGAACTGCACAGTGGAGGTAAGTATAACATGTTTGTTATTTAACCTCTTGACCACCGCCCCATGTCAAAAAGACGTCCTCTTTTTAAAGTTGAATATCTCGATAACGGCAGCAGCTGCTGCCACAACCGAGATATTCATCTTTTCAGGGGGCGGTGGTGTACACGATAACGGCGGTCTCCGCGGCGGATTCGCCGCGAGATCGCCGTTATCGGTGGCGGGAGAGGGCCCCCCCCCTCCCGCCGCTCTCCCGCGCCCTCCGCCGCTTACCGGAGCCGTCGGTAGCGGCGGAGGGGACCGGATGTGTCCGGCAGCTGAGCGGGGACGGGACTGAAGGAGAAATCTCCTTCACCCGTCCTCATAGCTCTGCTGGGCGGAAGTGACGTCAAAACGTCAGTCCCGCCCAGCCTCTTAAAGAAACATTTTTTTTTTTTGTCATTTGAAAAAATGACATTTTTTTTTTTTTTTTGCATTTAAGTCTAATTATGAGATCTGAGGTCTTTTTGACCCCAGATCTCATATTTAAGAGGACCTGTCATGCTTTTTTCTATTACAAGGGGTGTTTACATTCCTTGTAATAGGAATAAAAGTGATCAATTTTTTTTTTTTCAGTGTAAAAAATTATAAAACTAAATAAAAATAAATAAGAAAACCAAAAAAAAATTTTTTAAAGCGCCCCGTCCCGACGAGCTCGCGCGCAGAAACAAACGCATACGCGAGTAGCGCCCGCATATGAAAACGGTATTCAAACCACACAAGTGAGGTATCGCCGCGATCGTTAGAGTGAGAGCAATAATTCTAGCCCTAGACCTACTCTGCAACTCAAAAAATGCAACCTGTAGAATTTTTTAAACGTCGCCTATCGAGATTTTTAAGGGTAAAAGTTTGACGCCATGCCACGAGCGGGCGCAATTTTTAAGCGTGACATGTTGGGTATCATTTTACTCGGCGTAACATTATCTTTCACAATATATAAAAAAATTGGGCAAAATGTATTGTTGTCTATTATTCAAAAAAGTGATTTTTATCCAAAAAAAAGTGCGCTTGTAAGACCACTGCGCAAATACGGTGTGACAAAAAGTATTGCAATGACTGCCATTTTATTCCCTAGGATGTCTGCTAAAAAAAATATATAATGTTTGGGGGTTCTGATTAATTTTCTAGCAAAAAAATTGTGATTTTCACATGAAGGAGAGAAGTGCCAGAATTCACCTGGTGGGCAGGTGGTTAAAAAAAAATATATATATATTTCCTTTAGTGACCCTTTAACTAAATGAATGCAGTCACCACAATTAAGGACTGGTAAGCTGCAACATATTACATTTTTGTTCTTGGATTAGATGCGCATTGAGTGCAAAACTGGTTTTCACAATGCCCTTTTTACCTATATGTATTGTCATTCCTGACTATCCTAGACAATACCAAATAAAGTCAAGACATACATTACCTTCGTAAAAATAACTTTGGCAAATATTTCTGAGCTTTGACTGCAGGACTGTTTTTGGACTTAAAATCTAGCTTTATTTATGTAGGTGGCTGGACCGTAAATGGCTCTCTATATACTCAAGAAACCTGCCACCCACACACTAAATATATTACTAGCTATCTGCCTCCATCTCTCTGTATCTGTCTGCCTATTCTAAGGTTAATTGATATTGCTACAAGAGATATAATAAACAAGGTAATTTCTTTCAGGTGTTCTGTTCAATTCAATGGGTCACTAGATTATAGATGCAAGCCAAGCAACCAATCAATACTTTATTTAACCACTTAAGACCTGGACCATTATGCAGCTAAAGGACCTTGCCCCTTTTGCGATTCTGCACTGCGTCGCTTTAACTGACAGTTGCGTGGTTGTGCGACGTTGTTTTCCAAACAAAATTGACGTCCTTTTTTTCCCACAAATAGAGCTTTCTTTTGGTGGTATTTGATCACCTCTGCGGTTTTTATTTTTTGTGCTATAAACAAAAATAGAGCGACATTTTTGAAAAAAATTCAATATTTTTTACTTTTTGCTATAATAAATATCCCCAAAAAAGATATAAAAAAACGTTTTCTTTCCTCAATTTAGGCCGATATGTATTCTTCTACCTATTTTTGGTAAAAAAATCGCAATAAGCGTTTAACGATTGGTTTGCGCAAAATTTATAGCGTTTACAAATCAGCGGGTTTTTTTTGTGTGTGACTGCGACATTATGGCGGACACATCGGACAATTTTGACACATTTTTGGGACCATTGTCATTTTCACAGAAAAAAGTGCTATAAAAATGCATTGATTACTGTGAAAATGACAATTGCAGTTTAGAAGTTAACCACTAGGGGGTGCTGTAGGGGTTAAGTGTGACCTCATATGTGTTTCTAACTGTAGGGGGGCAGGGCTGGACTTGTGACGTCATTGATCGTCTTTCCCTATATCAGGGAACAGACGTCCAGTGACACTGCCACTGTGAAGAACGGGGAAGGTGTGTTTACACACACCTCTCCCCGTTTTTTAGCTCCTGTGACCGATCGTGGGACACCGGCGGTGATCGGGTCCACGGGTCCCGCTGCCGCGGTCACGGAGCTTTGGACCCGGTCGCAGGTGCGCGCCCCATGGCTGGGCACTTAAAGGGGACGTACCCTTACGTGATTGTGCCCAGCCGTGCCATTCTGCCGACGTATATTGGCGTTAGGTGGCCCTTAAGTGGTTAAGTGGAGAACTGTGTATTCGTCTTTCACATGGGTTATTTCTGTGAACTCACTGACTGTTGCAATGTGTAAAAAAAGTCGTTCCTAACAATTTCAGAATAATGTTCCTCAATGTAAAATTGCAAAGACTTTAAATATATTAAACTACAGTACATAATATCAAAAGATTCCTGAAATCTGGACTGATCTCTGCGCACAAGGGACAAGCCCGAAATGCCGTACTGGATGCACGTGATTCTTGGGCCCTCAGACAGCACTGCATTAAAAACAGGCATGATTCTGTGATGGACATCACTGCATGGGCTCAGGAATACTTCCAAAAATCACTGTGCCATCTAAAAATGCAAGGTAAAGCTCTATCATGCAAAGAAGAAGCTATATGTGAACATGATCCAGAAATGCCACTGTCTTTTTGACAACCATGGGTGCCTCTGGACTAAAGGGGAGAGGGACCTTCCAGCTTGTTATCAGAGCTCAGTTTAAAATTCTGCAGCTCTGATGGTATGGGGGTGCATTAGTGCAAGATTTGACAAATTTGATTGGAATCTAGGAGCCAGCTAAAAAAGTTAGGAGCTATAAAACGTGCCCCGTCCCGCCGAGGTTGCGCGCAGAAGCGAACGCATACGTGAGTAGCGCCTGCATATGTAAACGGTATTCAAACCACACATGTGAGGTATCGCCACGATTGGTAGAGTGAGGGAAATAATTCTAGCCCTAGACCTCCTCTGTAACTCAAAACATGCAACCTGTAGAATTTTTTAAACGTCACCTATGGAGATTTTAAAGAGTAAAAGTTTGTCGCCATTCCATGAGCAGACGCAATTTTGAAGCGTGACATGTTGAGTATCAATTTACTAAATAAAAAAAGTGTATTTTCCCCCCAAAAAAGTGCGCTTGTAAGACCGCTGCACAAATACGGTGTAACAGAAAGTATTGCAAAAACTGCCATTTTATTCTCTAGGGTTTTTAGAATAAAAAATATATATAATCTTTGGGGGCTCTAATTAGAGGGAAGGAGATGGCAGTGAAAACACTAGGGAAGCTCCATTAGAATTGCTGGTTTACTTTACTACCACAAGATGGCGCCAGATCACAGAAGCAAGCTTAGGCGTCAATTACCGGCCGGCGCGGTGGGGGAGGTGGGTATCCTGTATCTCTGTGTGCTCCCACCTCCCCCGCCGCGCGATCGCGTCGGGCCGCGCCGGCCTGTAATTGAGGCCGCGGCTATGCGGCCTTCTGCAGGCCTAAGCTTCCCCGGGCGCCAGGTCGCTAATTCTAGCTGCAATTGCGACCGGGCGTCCGTATTTTGATGAACACTGCATTAGTGTGTATTAAATGTTCAGCTCACACATCTGGAAAGGCATGAATGCTGAAAGATATATACAGGTTTTAGTGCGACATATGCTCCCATCCAGATGACATGTTTTTCAGGGAAGGCCTTGCAATTTCAGTAGAACAATGCTAAACCACATACTACATCTATGACAACAGCATGGCTTTGTAGTAGAAGAATCTGGGTGCTTAACTGACCTGCCTGCAGTCCAGACCTTTTACCAATTCAAACTATTTGGCACGTCTTGAAAGGAAAAATACGACAAAGAAGACTCAGGATCATTGAGCAGTTAGAAACCTATATCACAAGAATGGGACAACATTCCTCTCCCAAAACTCCAGAAACTGGTCTCCTCATTTCCCAGACAGTTACTAGTGTTGTTAAAGCGGTGGTTCCCCCTTAAAAACAACTTTTTTTTATTCCACTGCCCCCCCACATTCCATCACGATTAAGGCTCTTAATATTTTTTTCCTGCTGTACATACCTTAGTACAGCATATTCACCCGTGCATCCGGGTTGCGAGTCCCGCGGGAGTGGGCGTTCCTCACATGCTGTTGATTGACGTTTTGCCCAAAAACGAGCTCTCCCCCCGTCGCGTAAGCCGCGTCACGATTGGCGAAAGGAGCCGAACGGTGATGCGCATGCGCAGTATAGCGCCGACTCGCCGTTCGGCTCCTTTCGCCAACCGTGACGTGGCTTACGCGACAGGGGGGAGCTCGTTTTTGGGCAAAACGTCAATCAACAGCATGTGAGGAACGCCCACTCCCGCGGGACTCGAAACCCGGATGCACAGGTGAATATGCTGTACTAAGGTATGTACAGCAGGAAAAAATATTAAGAGCCTTAATCGTGATGGAATGTGGGGGGGCAGTGGAATAAAAAAAAGTTGTTTTTAAGGGGGAACCACCGCTTTAAAAGAAGAGGGGATGCTACACCATAATAAAAATGTCCCTGTCCAATCTTTTTTGAGATGTGTTGCTGCCATCAATTTAAAAATGAATGGTACATTTTTTCAGTTTAACCACTTCCCGCCCGGTCAACCACTTCCCGCGGCGATCGGTGATGCGGGGTGTCAGTCTGACACCCTGCATCTCCGAACTCGGTAAAGAGCCTCCGGCGGAGGCTCTTTACCACGTGATCAGCTGTGTCCAATTATGGCTGATCACGATGTAAACAGGAAGAGCCGTTGATCGGCTCTTCCTCATTCGCGTCTGACAGACGCGAGTAGAGGAGAGCCGATCGGCGGCTCTCCTGACAGGGGGGGTTCGCGCTGATTGTTTATCAGCGCAGCCCCCCCTCGGATGCCAACACTGGACCACCAGGGAGTGCCCCCCGATTGAACACAATCGATGCCAATCAGTGCCCACAAACGGGCACTGACTGGCAACATGGGCACTGACTGAAATGATGCCCAGCAATGCCAAATGTGCCACCCCTCAGTGTCCATCAGTGCCACCCAGTGTCCATCAGTGCCACCTCTTAGTGCCCATCTATGCCCAGTGCCCACCTATCAGTGCCCATATGTGCCACCCATAAGTACCCATCAAGGCCATCCATAAGTGCCGCCCATGAGTGCCCATCAGTGCCGCCAAAGAGTGCCCAGTGCCGCCTATGAGTGCCCATCAGTGCCGCCTATGAGTGCTTATCAGTGCCGCCTATGAGTGCCCATCAGTGCAGCATACCAGCGCCGTCTATCAGTGCCCATCAGTGCCGCCTATCAGTGCCCATCAATGCCGCCTAATCGGTGCCCATCAGTGCCACCTAATCTGTGCCCATCAGTGCCACCTCATCTGTGCCCATCAGTGCTGCCATATCAGTGCCCATAATTGAAGAAGAAAACTTACTTGTTTACAAAAAAATAAAAATAAAAAAACAAAAACTAAATTTTTTTTCAAAAATTTCGGTGTTTTTTTATTTCAGAGGTGATCAAATACCACCAAAAGAAAGGTCTATTTGTGGGAACAAAATGATAAAAATTTAATATGGGTACAGTGTAGCATGACCGCGCAATTGTCATTCAAAATGCGACAGCGCTGAAAGCTGAAAATTGGCTTGGGCAGGAAGGTGCGTAAGTGTCTGGTATGGAAGTGGTTAAACATTTGATATGTTTTTTTATTGTGAATAATTGTGAATAAAATATGGGTTTATGATATTTGCAAATCATTACATTCTGTTTTTATGTAGATTGTAAACAGCATTTTAACTGTTTGTAAATTGGGATTGTACACAAGTCCACAAGAAAAGTAGTTTGTAATACCTCTATAACAAAAGCAGGTAAGAACCTAAAACAATGTTAAAAGCCCTCCGACTCCTTTTTATTTTACACACATATATATATATATATATATATATATATATATATATATATATATATATATATATATACAGTTGCAATAAAAAAGTATGTGAACCCTTTTGGAATGATATGGATTTCTGCACAAATTGGTCATAAGATGTGATCTGATCTTCATCTAAGTCACAACAATAGACAATCACAGTCTGCTTAAACTATTAACACACAAACAATTAAATGTTACCATGTTTTTATTGAACACACCATGTAAACATTCACAGTGCAGGTGGAAAAAGTATGTGACACTAATGACATCTCCAAGAGCTAATTGGAGTTGGGCCTCGTACATACGACCGAGGAACTCGTCGTAAATGAAACATCGTTTTCCTCGATGAGTTCCTTGTTAGGCTTGTCGAGAATCTTGACAAGCTTTCTTTGCGTACACTGTCAAAACAAAATCTCGTCATTCTCAAACGCGGTGACGTTAAACACATACAACAGCACTATAAAGTGGAAGTTGAATTCCACTGGAGCCACCCTTCTGAGCATGTGCGGGTTTCTAAGCATACACACGAACGTGTTTCTCGTCGAAAAACACGAAGACCTACGATTAAGAATTGTTGACTTGCATAAAGCTGGAAAGGGTTATAAAAGTATCTCCAAAAGCCTTGCTGTTCATCAGTCCACGGTAAGACAAATTGTCTATATATGGAGAAAGTTCAGCACGGCTGCTACTCTCCCAAGGAGTGGCCGTCCTGTAAAGATGTCTACAAGAGCACAGCTCAGACTGCTCAATGAGGTGAAGAAGTATCCTAGAGTGTCAGCTAAAGACTTACAAATGTCTCTGGCCAGGGCCAGATTAAGAACATCATGGGCCTGGTGCTGAGGATTTTGGTGGGGCCTTTTAGGCTGCATTCACACCTCCGCGACAAGTAACGCCGCATACGCGGCGTATTTTGCCGCGAATAGTGTAACTTTTTTTTTACAAATCCTTCCTATTGCTTTGTATGGCCGAACGCCAATGCTTTTCATGCCGCAGGTGTACGGCGTCTATGAGATGTGAACCATCTCATAGACAGCAATGGGAATTCTCCCCTCCAGCGGCACGAGCGGCCGGCGTCGGGCGTTTTGTCGCGGAGGTGTGAATGGGGTGTAATAAATAATAAATAAATGCGTGGGAATGACATGAACGCAGCCCAGCCAAGGCAAGTGACCAAAGGCACAGAACCCAGAAGGAAGACCGGGTGAAGATGGAAGTGTCCAGGCCCCGCCTGATTCAGCGCAGCACTGGAGGGCTCAGTCTGAAAATTGAAGTGTACACTAATGTGCTAATATGCTGTGCATACTTGTACACTGTGGCATAACCTACCCCAGGGCCTCTAAAGAGTAGTAATGTCAGGAAAGTTTACTACCGCTTTATTATCACAGGATCCCAGGAGCCTCTCATGGGGCCCCCTACTGACCCGGTGGACGGTGGCCCTTGGGCAGTGCCTAAGTGCACAGTTGCCAACATTTAAAAAATATTTTCAGGGCCATTTTTTTATATAAGTGCTATATTTAGAGTAGCTGAGATCCCCGATGTTCCTCTATACATCATAGTAGTAATCACAAAATTAAAGGAGTACTAATAATGGGGCAGAACAAATATGAGAACTGACATTTCCTTTAGTTGAACTAACAAAAGTTTGTCCATTCTAGAGCTGGTAACATTGAGGATATTCAGTATAATTTTAAAGAACTGTTTTTGTGGGTAAGCGACATAGGGGAGGAGTATGGACGGTATATAAGTGGGAAGTATGTGCAGGTGAGGGAGAGGAATGTGGAGGGTCTAACAGTGGGCACTATGTACAGGAGAGGAGTACAAAGGGTACGGAAAAAAGCACTATGTACAGGAGAGGAGTGTGAAGGGTATGACAATGGGCAGTATGTACAGGAAGAGTGAGGGGGTATGACAGAGGGTAGTACGTACCAGAGAGAAGTGTGGAGGGTATGATGGGGCAGTATGTACAGGAGAGGAGTGTGGAGGGTATGACAGTGGGCAGTATGTACAGGAGAGGAATGTAGACGGTATGATAGTGGGCTCTATGTATAGGAGAGGAGTGTGGAGGGTATGACAGTGAACACTATGTATAGGAGAGGAGTGTGGAGGGTATGACAGTGGGCGCTATGTATAGGAGAGGAGTGTGGAGGGTTTGACAGTGGGCACTATGTACAGGAGAGGAGTGTGTAGGGTATGACAGTGGGCACTATGTATAGGAGAGAAGTGTGGAGAGTATGACAGTGGGCACTATGTACATGAGAGGAGTGTGGAGAGTATGACAGTGAGCACTATGTACAGGAGTGGAAGGATATTTAGGGACTGAGTAGTGGTTAAGCGGGTCATACATGGATTGAAATTACGCCAATTATGCAGAGACCAGCCATAGTCAATCTATGTATGGGCTAGCTGGTTTTACACAAGTCAATCTATTAATCAACTTGAGTACAACCAGCCTGTTTTTTTTTTCTTAAAACAATCAGTGCTGCCAGCACTGATAGAAACACTGATCATTGTACGCACTGGCAGAACACAATAACACTGCAGGAGTGATTCCCCCATCCACAGGTCAGCAGGTGAGAGGGTGTGTGGGGACAGGCTGGGGAGAGATACTAGTCAGTGGCTGGGTAGGCACTGGTAGTATCAGAGCCAGATACACACAGGTTACATACGCCACGATCATTAGAGCGAGAACAATAATTCTAGTACTAGACCTCCTCTGTAACTCTAAACATGTAACCTAAAAAAATGTAAAGCATCGCTTAGGATACCAAAAAAAATTGTGCTAACTTAACTAACTAACTGTTTTTTTAATGAATGAAACATTTTTTTCCAAAAAAACATGTTTGAAAAATTGCTGCGCAAATAACGTGCTAGAGCTGCACAATTAATCGTTAAAAAAATCGTGATCTCGATTCAACCCCCCTGACGATCTTCAATGCAGAGTTTGCTGATTCTTTCATATAACAAGTGGAGAGACTTTCAGCTGTCAAAAGAAAATATCTGGGCAGTCTGCCAAGTTTTTAACAGGAAACATTGTAACTGACACTTCCTTCTTAGATCAAAGGGATAAACTTCTGTGTGTAAAGAACAAATCTGGGCAGTCTGCGAAGTTTGTAAACAAAATGAAACATTGTAACTAACATTGTAACTAAATTTAACCACTTAAAGTCCAACACTTGTTTCTTAAGTTAGAAAGCAATATTATTTGCTAGAAAATTACTTGGAACCGCCAAACATTATATATATTTTAGCAGAGACTCTAGGGAATACAATGGCTATTGCTGCAATATGTTATGTCACACTGCATTTTCCCACTTCAATGAATAATAAAAACCATAAAAACAAAACAGTGAAGTTAGCCCATTTTTTTTTTTTTTTGTTTTAATGTGAAAGATGATGTTACGCCGCAACAATCGTGAGAGAATCGTGATCTATCTTCTAAGCAAAAAATGCTATCATCAAAGGAAAAATGAATTCCCAAGTTTATCAAGACATTTTGCAGGAGAACTTAAGGCCATCTGTCCACCAGCTGAAGCTCAACAGAAGATGAGTGTTGCAACAGGACATAGAAGTAAATCAACAACAGAATGGCTTAAACAGAAAAAAATTCGCCTTCTGGAGTGGCCCAGTCAGAGTCCTGACCTCAACCCGATTGAGATGCTGTGGCATGACCTCAAGAAAGCGATTCACACCAGACATCCCAAGAATATTGCTGAACTGAAACAGTTCTGTAAAGAGGAATGGTCAAGAATTACTCTTGGCCGTTGTGCACGTCTGATCTGCAACTACAGAAAACGTTTGGTTGAAGTTATTGCTGCCAAAGGAGGTTCAACCAGTTATTAAATCCAAGGGTTCACATACTTTTTCCATCTGCACTGTGAATGTTTACATGGTGTGTTCAACAAAAACATGGTAACATTTAGAGCCGGTTCACACAGGGGCGACCTGGGATCCGACTTGAAGTTGCCCCAAGTCGTCCCAAGTCGTGTGGTTGAGAAAATCAATGGAAGTGAATGGAGCCGTCTTAATACACACTACTGAAGTCGCTCCGACTTTGGAAAAGGTTCCTGTACTACTTCAATCCGACTTCTAGGCAACTTGTAGGCAACTTGTACCCATTGATTTCAATGGAAGTTGCCTCAGAAGTCTGATCACTGTCTTAACTGAAGCAACAATACAGGAAGATAACATACATTTCTCAGGCAAACCCCTCCCTCCCACAGAGCTGATTGTTGTTTGATTGGCCACTGGAAAGCCTCCTGTCCTGGAGGCGATTTGAAGTTGCCTTGTACTGTCCTGGAGGCAACTTGAAGTTGCCTTGTAAGTTGCCTGATGATTCATACTCAAGTCGTGTCCAAGTTGACGCTGGAAGTCGTGTTGCCCCTGTATGAACCGACTCTTTGTTTGTTATTCGTTTAAGCAGACTGTGATTGTCTATTGTTGTGACTTAGATGAAGATCAAATCACATTTTATGACCAATTTGTGCAGAAATCCATATCATTCCAAAAGGTATCACATACTTTTTATTGCAACTGTGTATATATATATATATATATATACATACATACACACACACTGGAAACCTACAATTTCCGAAATTTCAAGGTCAATGCTTAGTTCTATTTGAAATTATCTAAACAGGAGTAAACAAGAAGTTTTGTTAAGCACATTTCATGAGTTACATATAGTTTCATGCACAAAATAAAAAACTTCAATGAGATTTGAAAAAAAAAAACATTGATCAAAATTAGAGAACTCTTTCAGATACTTCCCAGTTATTGGTGTTAATCTGGCACCTTGCGCTAATTTCTTTAATTATCTGACGAACCCTATTTAACTGGTAGCCTAACTTTCCAGCTTTCACTGACTTTGCAAGATGGTGAGCTGCTCTAAAGTGGCTTAAACCCTCCGGCAGCAGGTTGTCCAGATGAAGGCCAAAGGAATGACCCTTTCAGCCATAGCAGTTTTGTCGTTCCCAATCTGTGATTTCAAGAATATTGCATCATTACAATGGCACAAACTCATTCAAGTCCCCCAAGAAGGCTGGTTGTCCACGAAGGACAAAAACAAGAGAGGACAGGATAATAATGCAGAGAATCTTAATGGGCAATCAGTTCAACACTGCAGCTGCGATTGCTCGTCAGTTCAGAACAGAGTAAGGATCTGTCTCTCATGTAGCACTACCCCCATAGGAGCTGCTGGTTAGTTTTTGGGTCTGCTGCTACCTCACTGTTCACCATGTTAGCTCAAAGTCTAGGGTTAAGAAGTTACATAAAACACGGTGGTCAGTCACGGAGTCTTTTCAATGCCTTTTATTAAACACAACGTTAGCAGAAGAGGGATAGAGGATTAGGGGAATTCAGGTACCTTGCGCAGATCGCTGAAGAACTTGAGAACCCGGGGAAAGGTGCACTTGCTGTCACTGGATCTTGCTCACCCGGATAGGCCTCTCTCACCGGCCTAGCAGCCGGGATTATGCACAGACAAAAAAAAAAAAAAGTCTCTGCCACAGACTTGGTAGTGGTAGTAACTGTTGAACGATCTTCTGCCACCGGCTTCAGTAATCAGAATTTCCCAAAGCGAACACGACTGCACAGTATGAGGAAGTCCTTTAAGCCGACCCGGCAATACTGTGAGGTGGATTGTTTAGGATGCATCCTCCAATTGAGGCATCAGGCTCCTCTCGAGATACCAGCCTTCCGCTGTATGCTCTCCAAGATGAGTCCTCCCCTGATTCCTTTAATTGTTTGGCTTCTTCCCGCAGGACAGACAGCACAAGACCACCCTCGAACCAGTAGGCCCCAGATAGCTTCTGGGCCTACCTCCAGTAACGAAGCCTCGGGCCAGCAGGCAGAAAAGGAGCTGTCACATACCTTAGGCCAGAGTGGCCACGAAAAAAATAGCATCCCTCCCTTAAGTACCCTCTCCCAGAATGCCCAGCGGTAAAAACCTCCCACTAGGTAGCTTCTGGGAAAGAACACCCAATACACCTCGGCTTGTTGTACCTTCCATCATGAACCAGAAGTGACCGTGGGAAATACACCAACTCAGCCAAAGATGGAGCAGAGGCCAATTTAGCCATAAACATTTTATCTGAACTGAATACAGTTCAGATATCCCACTAAATTTAGAAAACAACGCCTGGTCAACAGGAGCAGGGCGCTACACTCGTTTAGAAGAATTTGGACTGAAAGCCCACTCTGAAATGGCCAAACCTCCCATTGGCAGAAAAATCAAAAAGCTAGACTAACCTTTGCTAAGGAGCATGTTGTGTGGACAGAGGAGAACTGGTCCAAAGTTAATTTTAGTGATGAAAGCAAGGTTAATTTATTTGGGTCTGATGGGAAACATGTTCCTCGTCTAACTGGGGAAAGACTGACCCCAAAGTGTGTAAAGAAGTCAGTGAATGCAAATGTTTATCAGGACATTCTTCGACAACATAGGGTTCCTTTTCTGCGTTCATCACCCAATCAGCCAGCAGTTTTCACCCATGACAATGCCCCCTGTCACACAGTAAAATGGGTAAAGCAGTTCCTTGAAGCTGAGAACCTTAAAATAATGAAATGGCCAGCCCAGAGTCCTAATCTAAACCCAATAGAAAAGCTATGGAAAATCCTTGGCGACAAAGTTATGACCAAGAAACCCACCTAGCCCTCTGAATATCAGAAATCCTGTAAAAAGAAAAGCTGCTTTAAAAGCTTCTATTTATTAATGCCATGTGTAGGTAATGTAGGTAATGACATAAATTGTTTGCATTTTGCCAGATAATTGTCCCCAGAACTTAATGAATGTGGTGAAACTTCACTTTGGAAAGAATATTTTTTTTTTGCAGGTGATTGGATGACAGAAGCCAGCAGAACTTTACCTCACTTATTAGGGCTCTGGGGAAAATTCCCTTGCAAAGTGACAGGGCAGGAGACCTGATTTTTCTCTGCTACAATTCACACTTGAAGGTCCTGTCCTTCCTTAAAGCGGATCTCCACCCTAAAGTGAAGTCGTGCTGATCAGCCCCCTCAACCCCTCCAGTGTCACATTTGACACCTTTCAGGGGGAGGGGGTGCAGATACCTGTCTAAAGACAGGTATTTGCACCCACTTCCGGCCACACGTCACGGGCAAAAGATGGGTTTTTCTCTGACATCCTGTCCGTCCCCCGTTGTGTGCTGGGAACACTCGGCTCCCAGCACACAGTGGGAGCCAATCGGCGGGCGCAGCGCGACTCGCGCATGCGTCGTAGGGAACCGGGCAGTGAAGCCGGAGTGCTTCACTTCCTGGTTCCCTCACCGTGGATGGAAGGGGGAGCAGCAGGGTGACGAACGATCGCTCGTCCTCTGCTGCGGACGCCGCTGGACTCCAGGACAGGTAAGTGTCCTAATATTAAAAGTCAGCAGCTGCAGTATTTGTAGCTGCTGGCTTTTAATATATTTTTTTAGTGGCACATCCGCTTTAAGCCCTGTACACACGATTGGTTTGTCTGATGAAAACAGACCGATGGACTGTTTTCATCGGACGAACCGATCGTGTGTGGGCCCCATCGTTTTTTTCTTCCATCGATGAAAAAAAATAGAACCGGTTTTAAATTTTTCCTATGGATAAAAAACTGATAGAAAAAAACAATCTTCTGTGGGGAAGTCCATCGGTCAAAAATCCACGCATTCTCAGAATCAAGTCGACGCATGCTCGGAAGCATTGAACTTAATTTTTCTCAGCACGTCGTAGTGTTTTACGTCACCGTGTTGGACACGGTCGAATTTTCGACCGATTGTGTGTAGGCAAGACTGATGAAAGTCAGCTTCATCGGATATCTGATGAAAAAATCCATCGGATTAGATTCCATCAGATATCTGATCGTGTGTACAGGGCTTTAGTCTTAACAATGAAAAGAGAAGCAGAAAAATGTTGCGTGCCTCTCTCTATAACTTTGTTCTCCCCACCACAACTGCTTGGCTCCTTGTGCTTCTTCTTTCTCCCAACTCTGGATTCTGCTGCACTGGGTCCAACACCAAGTCAGATTTCATTACTAACACTATTTGACTTCAAAAAAACATTTAATGATACATTAACGAATACAGAGCTGTACTCATTTGTGTCTTTTACATCTGCCTTGAGCTCAGCTTTAGTAATAGTTTATCAGTCATCATATTTTATGGATTCTTCTTTCCATTTTAATTTGCATGTCCTAGTTCAAATTTAATAACATTAGATTTTTTTTTCAATGTTGTAGATAAAGAGAGCCAGTGTGGAAATCTATATTTTGGGGGCTTAGAAGATTATAGCCAATTAATTTTGTTATGTCCGCTCTAGACATTTGTTCACAGTGTGCCCTGAGGAAAGTGATACTTACAGTATGTGGGCTCCTCTACAAAATGCATAATAGTATAATATACCATGTAAATACAATGCATGAATATAGTTTAAGCCAATAAAGAATACAAGAATCTAAACGTCTATAGAAGACAACTGCTATCATATTCATGAACTGAAATACTATTCAAATGAAGGAAATTCAATGTTCTTGGCATGAGAACCAGTTTGGAAGTGATTTATGTTACTATCCTTTAATATATATCATTTAACATATGTACGGTGTGGTTATTTTAACCACTTCAGCCCCAGAAGGATTTGCCCCCTTAATGATCAGAGCATTTTTTGCGATACGGCACTGCGTCGCTTTAACTGACAATTGCGCTGTCGTGCGATGCTGTACCTAAACAAATTGACGCCCCCCCCCCACAAATAGAGCCTTCTTTTGGTGGTATTTGATCACCTCTACTGTTTTTATTTTTTGCACTATAAACAAAAAAAGACAGACGATTTTGAAAGATTTTTTTTTTTTTACTTTATGATATAATACACATCCAAAAAAAATATTAAAAAACAAATTTATTCATTAGTTTAGGCAATTTTTTGCGGGCCTGCGACATTGTGGCGGACAAATCTGACCCCAAATGACACCTTTTGGGACCAGTGACATTATTACATTGATCAGTGCTATAAAAATGCACTGACCAATGTAAAGATAACACTGTCAGGGAAGGGAAGGGATTAACACTAGGGGGCGATCAGGGGATTAAGTGTGCTCCCTCATCATGTTCTAACTGTAGGGGGGGTGGGCTTACTGAAACATGACAGGGATCACTGCTCCTGATCACTGGGAGCAGTAGATTCCTGGCATGTCACTAGGCAGAACGTGTAAATTCCTCGCAGAGATCGCGGGCTGTCGGCAGACATCGAGTCCACGGGACCCGTAGGCACACTCCCGCTATCCGTTTTTTATGGACTGACATACAGGTACATCAGTTCGTGCAGGAGAGCCGACCTGCTGCAGTATAGCTGTGTGAGCAGGTCGGTAAGTGGTTAGGATACTGTTTATGTTCAATAGTTTAATGTGCACTGTAAATGTAAAAGAAAAATACCCATATAAAATAAATAAAATAACTAACCTGTAGAATATTTTCAAATACATATTTTTTTCATGTCTTTGCACTAAGGTTGAATTTTTAGAAAAATCGAATTCCATACATATATACATGAATATAGTTCACAAAAACACAGACACTCTCCTGCGCTCGGGAGCTTGATCACTTAGTGAACAACCAGAGTCTTCCGTTGGTCATTCCATAGGGAATGACCAGGGATCTTGCTGCCCTCCTCAGACTATTTGGTATTCTTGAGACTAAAATGTAAAAGGAAAAGAAGGGTGCATTACCATGGGCTAGGTTTAATTAAAATTGTATAAAAGATCATGAATACTCACAAAACAAGTAAAAAACAAGCATAAACATCACTCCATCAAAGAGATAGATGCCTCCGGAAGGTCTCCTACTGGAACCAAACGGCCGGAGAGTCCAGACCTCTCTCTGAAGCACTTTATATATATGTATGTGTGTGTGTAAATGAATCAAATGATCACATGTCTAGAGCACCGCCCACCACAGGCCACTCCTCCCCCACACCCCACAGGCCAGGAAGGAGTGGCCTGTGGTGGGCGGTGTAGTGATATAAATGTGTGCATGTTAGTATGATGACTATAAATTAATTGTTCCGCAGCAACACACAGGCTCTCCAGAGAGTGCATTTTATTTTAACTTCCAATACAGAATAAAGTCCAAATTCCACAGACGATACAAATCCAACAGAGAAATTCAAAGTCTCATCTTTTCCTAGACCTGTGCCATATTTCTCAGTGACAAGACTGACTGAATTCCAGTTTGAATATCTCAAAATGCTGGTCTCACACTGGAGGGAGGGGTTCTTCCAGGTTGACCAAATGTTTTCCTGAATGAATACCCCCTCAAGTCTAATTACCATCAATAAATACTTCCTAACGTATGTAAGAAATGTATCCTTTGAGGTTAGCAGGCCATACCTCACACACACCCAGGTAGTCTTGCATAAGATTAACACATCTAAGGGTCTTCAGCTGTCCCTTTGATATGTGTTTGGCCACTAACCCCTTTGGGTCAGCAAACACCCTTTGATGTGTAATCTTGAATGCCTGTATGTAACACATATATACCATGCAATAAATATAACACAATATTTTAAATACCTACACATATATATTAATATTACAACAGGCGGTGCTCTAGACATGTACCATTTACACACACACACACACATACATATATATAAAGGGGGTCAGAGAGAGGTCCAGGTACTATTACTTTTGGCTCAAAGAGGGTCCGCCCTCGCAACGCGTAAGTCGTAGCTGTAATCTATGTCGTCTGGACTTTCCGGCCGTTTAGTTTCAGCAGGAGACCTTTCCGGAGGCATCTATCCCTTTGATGGAGTGATGTTTATGCTTGTTTTTTACTTGTTTTTTGAGTATTCATGATCTTTTATACAATTTTAATTAAACCTAGCCATTGGTAATGCACTAGGTCGGTGCACCCTTCTTTTCCTTTTACATGAATATAGTTGCCAGTGCTCTCATGGCATTGGATTGCCTTGATATGTATCTGGGCACACTAGTGAATTGTAAAAAAGGACATTAAGTCCAGAATTAGGTGTTTATTAGCTGTCTTTTAATGCCACCACATGTTGATTTAAAGAGGTATTAAACCCCAAACCAAACATGTTATATATTGCAGCTTATTGATCATTACATGTGGTAGCTGCATTCATTTTCATTTGCTTTTTTCCATCTGTTCTCACCTGGTGATCTGGCCAGTAACGCACCTCCTATATTAGAGTGCCTCTCCACTCTGGATGAAGGCGCACAGGGGGCACCTTTGGACAGCAGCAATTTCAGTCTGGGAAAAGGGGAGCATTAGCTATGCTAGCAGATTTAGATATGTTAGCAAATTGAAGCCAAACTCCAGTTCACACTACAGTTACACAAGCATTTACAGCAACATTTTTCTTTTCTTTTGGGATAAAGGTTTTACATGAAGAACGAATCATAGACCAAGTCCCAGCACTGATGGTACTTTAAACAGGAAGATCAGTAAATCCGTGAAAGTTCAGAAGAATTCTTCTTTAAGAGTCTAGCCCTTCGAAAGCTTTGTATTTTTATCTGATACATGAATACTTCTCTCATCTCCATCCCTTTATTCATAGCTTTTATATGAGTTGGCAAGAGTGGCAAATATTGTGTGGAATTACAATGGCTTTATTTGTATTATAAAGTACGGCACTAAGAAAATAAGCTGTACACAAAAGCACTTCCAGCTGAGTTAAGGAGGAATGAAAACTGCTGGCTATGTCAGATAGTAGCTAAACCACTGGGGAATTAGTCGTGATGGAGCAGAAATCTGAAGAACCCCACAGAGCCTCAGCCTCAACATATTTCACTAACAAGAGATGAGACAAACAAAGAGGAGACCTTATCCACCCTGCCTATTCAATCACGGGCCAGATGATTACATTGTATTCCTGCCTCCTGGATGAAGAATGCCAGACATGAAAGGAGAGAGAATGGTAGAGTTTTTGTGATCCCCGCAAATGAAACAAAACAGCAACAAGGACCCTGTATTATTCAGTTACATGGAGAACAAAGATCTACAAAATACTGAAAAAAATTATTTTTTTTGTATACTTTAATAGTTTTAACCCCCTTACAGCTAAAGCTATTTTCCAAATACTTGAGACAGGTGGCACTGATGTAAAATTGACTATTTTAGAGTATGCATCTACAGGGTTCTTCCCAAGTTTGGCCAGGTCTCGCTCACCAGAGCTGGACAATAGAGATCTTGCTCTGATTAGAAGTTGTTGTGGTCATCCCAATCAGATATACAGTGCTTTGAAAAAGTATTCATACCACTTGAGATTTTCCACATATTGTCATGTTACAACCACAAACCTAAATGTATTTTATTGGGATTTTATGTGATAGACCAACATGTGTCAATACTTTGTAGAACACCCTTTCGCTGCAATTGCAGCTGCAAATCTTTTTGGGGATGTCTCTACCAGCTTTACACATCTAGAGAGTGACATTTTTGCCCATTCTTCTTTGCAAAATAGCTCAAGCTCTGTCAGATTGTATGGAGAGCATCTGTGAACAGCAATTTTCAAGTCTTGCCACAGATTCTCAATTGGATTTAGGTCTAGACTTTGACTGGGCCATTCTAACACATACATATTCTTAGATCTAAACCATTCTTTTGTAGATCTGGCTGTATGTTTCAGGTCGTTGTCCTACTTAAAGGTGAACCTCCACCCCAGTCTCAAGTCTTTTCCAAACTCTAACAAGTTTTCTTCTAAGATTGCCCTGTATTTGACTCCATCCATCTTCCCATCTGAAAAAAAGCATCCCCATAACATGATGGTGCCACCACCGTGTTTCACGGTGGGGGTGGTGTGTTCAGGGTGATGTGCACTATCTGTTTTCTACTACACACATAGCCAGATTCAAAAAGACTGGCTTAACTTTGAGGCGGCGTAGCGTATCGCATATACGCTACGCCGCCGTAAGTCAGAGAGGCAAGTGCTGTATTCACAAAGCACTTGCCTCCTAAGTTACGGCGGCGTATCGTAAATGGGCCAGCGCAAGCGCGCCTAATTCAAATGAGGAACAGGGTTGTGTGTTTTATGTTAATGACTCGTGACCCAACGTGATTGACGTTTTAACGAACAGCGCATGCGCCGTCCATGGAAATATCCCAGTGTGCATTGCTCCAAAGTACGCCGCAAGGACGTATTGGTTTCGACGTAAACGTAAATTACGTCCAGCCCCATTCACAGACGACTTACGCAAACGACATAAAAATTTAAAAATTTGACGCAGGAATGACGTCCATACTTAACATTGGCTAGGCCAGCTTTTTGTTAGACTAACTTTACGCCGGAAACGCCTTACGTAAACGGCGTATCTTTACTGCGACGGGCAAGCGTACGTTTGTGAATAGGCGTATCTCGCTGATTTACGCATTCTAGGCATAAATCAGCGTTCTCGCCCCTAGCGGCCAGCGGAACTAGACAGCTAAGATACGACAGCGCAGGCAGACGTATCTTAGCTACATTTAAGTGTATCTCAATTTAAGAATACATTTAATGTACGACGGCTTAGATTCAGAGTTACGACGGTGTATCTACTGATACGCCGGCGTAAACGTCTCTGAATCTGGCTAATAGAGTTTTGCTTTTAGGCCAAAAAGTTACATTTTGGTCTCATCTAACCATAACATCTTCTTCCACAGCTGCTGTGTCCCCCACTCGGCTTCTTGCAAACTGCAAACTGGACTTCTTATGGCTTTCTTTCAACAATGGCTTTCTTCTTACCACTATTCCATAAAGACCAGATTTGTGGAGTGCACAACTAATAGTTGTCCTGTGGACAATCTCTCCCACCTGAGCTGTGGATCTCCCCCAGAGTTTCCATGGGCCTCTTGGCTGCTTTTCTGATTAATGCTCTCCTTGCCTGGCCTGTCAGTTTAGGTGGATGGCCATGTCTTGGTAGGTTTGCAGTTGTGCCATACTCTATTTTTGAATGATGGATTGAACAGTGCTCTGTGAGATATTTAAACTTGGAATATTTTTTTATAACCTAACCCTGCTTTAAACTTCTCCACAACTTTATCCCTGACCTGTCTGATGTGTTCCTTGGCCTTCATGAGGCTGTTTGTTCACTAAGGTTCTCTAACAAACCTCTGAGGGCTTCACAGAACAGCTGTATTTACACTGAGATTAAGTTAGGTGACTTTAAAGGCAATTAATTCCACTAGATTTTAGTTAGGGGTATCATAGTAAATGGGGCTGATTACAAATGCACGCCACACTTTTCACATATTTATTTGAAAAAAAAAAAAATTAAAACCATTTGTCATTTTCCTTCCACTTCACAATTATGTGCCACTTTGTGTTGATCTATCACATAATATTTCAATAAAACACATTTGTGTTTTCGGTTGTAACATGACAAAATGCGAAAACATTTCAAAGGGTGTGAATACTTTTTCAAGGCACTGTAAGGATGTCTTTTCCTGTTGGTTCAAAATCATTCTGCAGAAGGAAAGAAACAGAATAGATGTACTGTATCTCTACTGAGTGTAATCTAAGCTATATGTTCAAAAAGAGAGAAATGTAATGTAATGGAAGTAGACATTTCCAGTCTACAACTTAAATAACCATTTTCAAGGTCTATCCCATATAACCATTTCCATAGACTATTTGGATTTGTTTACTCTCTCACGAAGGCTCCAATTACCAAGATACTGAAAATGATCATGACCAGAAGTGTCAATTGTAATTTCCGCCGGCCAAAACCCATTTAGGCGAGAAAAGCATGTTGATTGGATACCAGCATTCTGAAAGCGCGAATGAGAGTAATCTGTTGAAGTGTGCGGTAAAGAAAAAAAATTAGGCCTGGAAATCTCACTAGGAGCCTGCATATGACTATGGTTTTGCACAAAGCAGCCCTGATCCTCCCCTTCTGGGGTCCCCTGACAAAGGCATCTGACTCCATTCCCCTCTTAGTAAACCCCCCCTCCCCTGGTGAATACTATGTAGGTGCTCGTACGGCTCACTTCTGAGCTGCACTGTGTGCATTCATTGGCACACATGTTGCTGGGTCCACCCCCTGTTCCCATCACTGGATTTGATGGACAGAAGCAGGAGCCATTGGGGAGTCCAGTGAGGAGGGAGAGAAAGAAACGCTGCTGCTCTTGTGCATAGCATTGGCACGAGATCAGGCTCAGGTAAGTATTTAAAAGGAGCAGGGACTGAGGGTAGAGCTGCAGAATTCATGAAGGTAAAAACATTTAGCCTTTACAACCACTTGAAAGATACATACAGTGCCTTGCAAACGTATTCACCCCCCTTGGATTTTTACCTATTTTGTTACATTACAGCCTTTAGTTTAATGTTTGTTTTTTTTGTTATCTGAATTATATGTGATGGATCAGAACACAATAGTCTAAGTTGGCAAAGTAAAATTAGAAAAATATGTACATAAAACAATTTTTCAGAAATAAAAAACTCATAAATGGCATGTGCGTGTGTATTCACCCCCTTTGTTATGAAGCCCATAATAAGCTCTGGTGCAACCAATTACCTTCAGCAGTCACATAATTAGTGAAATGATGTCCACCTGTGTGCAATCTAAGTGTCACATGATCTCTTTACATATACACACCTTTATGACAGGCCCCAGAGGCTGCAACACTAACTAAGCAAGAGGCTCCACTAAGCAAACACTGCCATGAAGACCAAGGTGCTCTCCAAACAAGTAAGGGACAATGTTGTTGAGAAGTACAAGTCAGGGTTAGGTTATAAAAAAATATCCAAATCTTTTACGATCCCTAGGAGCACCATCAAATCTATCATAACCAAATGGAAAGAACATGGCACAACAGCAAACCTGCCAAGAGACGGCCGCACACCAAAACTCATGGACCGGGCAAGGAGGGCATTCATTAGAGAAGCAGCACAGAGACCTAAGGTAACCCTGGAGGAGCTGCAGAGTTCCACAGCAGAGACTGGAATATCTGTACATAGGACGACAATAAGCCGTATGCTCCATAGAGTTGGGCTTTATGGCAGAGTGGCTAGAAGAAAGACATTACTTTCAGCAAAAAACAAAATGGCATGTTTTGATTTTGCGAAAAGGCATGTGGGAGACTCCCAAAATGTATGGAGGAAGGTGTTCTGGTCTGATGAGACTAAAATTTAACTTTTTGGCCATCTAGGAAAACGCTATGTCTGGCGCATTCCCAACACATCACGTCACCCAAAGAACACCATCCCCCGTGAAACATGGCGGTGGCAGCATCATGCTGTGGGGATATGTTTCCGCAGTTGGGACTGGGAAACTGGTGAGAGCTCAGGGAACAATCAATGGTGCTAAATACAGGGATATTCTTGCGCAAAACCTGTACCACTCTGTGTGTGATTTGAGGCTAGGATGGAGGTTCACCTTCCAGCAGGACAATGACCCCAAACACACTGCTAAAAGCAACACTTGAGTGGTTTAAAGGGGTTGTAAAGGTAAAAAAAAATCCCTAAATAGCTTTCTTTACCTTAGTGCAGTCCTCCTTCACCTTCGATTTTGCTTTTAAATGTCCTTATTTCTTCTGAGAAATCCTCACTTCCTGTTCTTCTGTCTGTAACTACACACCATAGTGCGAGGCTTTCTCCCTGGTGTGGAGAAAGCCTCTTGAGGGGGGGAGTGGGTGAGCAGGAGTGTCAGGACACTCTACTTTGCAGATAGAGAAAGGAGCTGTGTGTTAGTGGGTGTCCTGACACTCCTGCTCATTCCCTCCCCCCTCAAGAGGCTTTCTCCACACCAGGGAGAAAGCCTTGCATTACTGTGTAGAATTACAGACAGACGAACAGGAAGTGAGGATTTCTCAGAAGAAATAAGGACATTTAAAAGCAAATTCGAAGGATGAGGTAAGTGAACGAGGACTGCACTAAGGTAAAGGAAGCTTATTTAGGGAATTTTTTTTACCTTTACAGCCCCTTTAAGGTGAAAAATGTAAACGTGCGGGAATGGCCTAGTCAAATCCCAGACCTCAATCCAATAGAAAATCTGTGGTCAGACTTAAAGATTGCTGTTCACAAGCGCAAACCATCCAACTTGATGGAGCTGGAGCAGTTTTGCAAGGAGGAATGTGCAAAAATCCCAGTGGTAAGATGTGGCAAGCTCATAGAGACTTACCCAAAGTGACTTGGAGCTGTGATAGCCGCAAAAGGTGGCTCTACAAAGTATTGACTTAGGGGTTGAATAGTATAAATAAAAAAAAAACACCTTCAAAGTTGTGTGCATGCGCTGTAAATTAAATGATGCTAATCCTCAAACAATCCATGTTAATTCCAGGTTGTGAGGAAGTAAAAAACGAAAAATGCCAAGGGGGGTGAATACTTTTGCAAGGCACTGTACATAAGCAACAATTAAAAAGAAAACATTTGTTAATTTTGAACAGACTTTATTCAATTACATTAGCAATAAAAATACAGAACAAACTAGAACTTTACCCGTAGAACAACTTTAAACCAAAGATAACAACAGAAAGTGCCTTATGTTTTCATCGCCACATCGTTTAAATATGCCACAATCAACTAAATTCACATTAAACCCTATCTCCATCGACACCACCAAAAATATCATTGGTACTCCTCGAGACAGCACAGTACTCTGCGAGACGCCTACTGATATCATCCCCACTAAACTATTGAAAGAATGTGCCGATATTGTTGCACCGGCTTTCACGCACCTCATATACCAATCATTCAAGGAAGGCATGGTGCCAACCCTGCTGAAACAAGGTATAAATCAAACCAATTCTAAAAAAAACTACCCCTGACCCCAAAGACCCAAACCATCGTCGACCCATAACAGGCCTAAACATTTTATCCAAGGTAATGGAGAAAGTAGTTGTATAACAGCTACAACATCATTTAGACACCCACAAACTACTGGATCCACTTCAATCGGGTTTCCGCCCTGGTCACGGGACAGAAACAGCGCTTCTCAAAATATGGGATGATGCTCTTGAAGCAGCAGACGAAAGAGAATCTTGTCTTTTAGTACTGTTGGACCTAAGCGCAGCTTTTGATACAGTAGACCACAAATTACTGCTGACGCGCCTAGCTGAAGTAGCTAGAGTCGCAGACTAGGATTTACCCTGGTTCTCCTCCTTTTTGGAAAACTGATCTCAAATAGTGAAACTAGGTCCTTTCACTTCTGAAAAACGCACAGTGTCATGCGGAGTCCCTCAGGGACCCCCCTTGTCGCCCGTACTATTCAATATCTATCTCCGCCCTCTCCTCGAAATCATCAGTAACCAGAAGTTACTCTACCATTCCTATGCGGATGATACCCAACTCTACTTTCGCATCAGCAACAAAAAGGATCATTATCTCGGACTAGAGAAATGTCTTACTTTGATAGAAAATTGGATGACGGAGAGTTACCTTAAACTCAATGGCTCAAAAACTGAACTTCTTCTGTTCCACGCCAACCGTAAGAGACTTCCTACAAAAACATGGACACCCCTGCCCATTCTGGGACAAACCATCGTCCCAAGCACCAAAGTCAAAAGTCTTGGAGTCACTTTGGACTCCAACATGACAATGGATGCACAAATAAGTTCAGTAGTTAGCGGATCCCACCATCTGCTGCGCATGCTACGTAGACTCCTTCCCTTTATCCCGAAAGAGGACACAGCAGTCGTGGTGGGAACGTTCATCAAATCCAGACTCGACTATGCAAACGCCCTTTATGTCAGACGCCCAAAGTACCAAATCGCTTGTCTACAAGTCGTTCAAAATACGGCGGTACGACTTGTGACTGGAAAAAAAAACCTGGGAATCAATCTCGCCCTCCCTGAGATCCCTTCACTGGTTGCCAGTAAAAGACAGAATTAAGTTTAAGACACTTTGTCTGACGCATAAGTGTGTTCAAGGAAGTACCCCCCAATATCTATGTGAAAAATTTAAATGTCACAACCCCAATCGCGTTCTCCACTCCACTAACCAAAAACTACTCCGGATACCCAAGGCCAGATACAAGTCCAAAGGAGAACGAAGATTTGCAGTCCAAGGACCTAGACTGTGGAACGCTCTACCAACCAGCATCCGAACAGAAGTGAATCACCAGGCCTTCAGGAAAAAAATCAAAACCCATCTATTCTGAAGGCTAAATACAGTAGGGAATGGATACCAAGCGCCCTGAGGCGATTCAGTTCGCATGTGTTGCGCTATATACGTTTTTCACTCACTCATCGGTTGTTTGCATTGTGGCAGCTGCACCTGCCACAATGCAGGAAAGGTATGGTCCTGGAACTGACAAATGCCAGCTTGAGAAGGGGGAGGGAGCATTTGGGCGTGGGGGTTTCCTCCACATTCTGACATACAGTATCTATTGCTAGTGGGGAAGCAGGTGCTAAAATGCTATAGCTATCATTAGGTAAAGCCGGCACTGAGTGAGAGCGTAGCAACTAATGTGACTGTATTGACAGCTGGAATTGTGTAAGACAGACTGAACTAAGTTCACCTTTGTCACACACTGCCTTTCACTGGCAGAGTTTTTTTTGTTTTTTATTGTTTTATTTTTGCGGCGACCATGAATTGTCCAATCCTGTAATAAATACGCATTGACATCTACTGGGAAACCGGAAGTAAAGGCTGTCAGGCTTCATGGGGAATTATCAGCAGGGAGCTATAGAAGTATTGGTAGATTGCACTTCTCTACAGAAATCCCAGAAAATTGTCAACAGTGGCAGATTTAAAGAAAATTATCAAAATGTGGGAAACCTTGAATAAAAGTAATAAGCTTTAAATGAACTCTATTGTGCAATATGATGTCATAACTGTATATGTTGAGACATTTATCTGCCGGGCATTTTGTTAATTTTTCGCACATGTTAAAAATCTGCATTTTTTTCTAGAAAGTGACTTTAACCCCAAATAACAATAATAATACTAAACTACACTGCTCAAAAAAATTAAAGGAACACATTGAAAACATATCAGATCTCAAAAATCTCATGCTGGATATCTATACTGATATGGACTGGGTAATGTGTTAGGAATGAAAGGATGGCACATCATTTGATGGAAATAAAAATTATCCACCTACAGAGGGCTAAATTCAAAGACACTCCGAAAATCAAAATGAAAAAATGATGCAGCAAGCTAGTCCATTTTGCTGAAATTTCATTGCAACAACTCCAAATGGTCCTCAGTAGTTTGTATGGCCCCTAAGTGCTTGTATGCACAGGGCCGTTTGAAGGAATTTGGGGGCCTCAAGCAAGAAGCGGGGGAGGGGGTGTTGCTGAGTTTCAAGAGAAGCGGGGGGGGGGGTAAGTTGATAAGTGTAAAAAATGATCCTGCTATAAACCAGATAAGCGGGGGGGCTGCTGCTGCCGTCGGCTAGTACTTCTTATGACTGCATCCCCCCATTTTCTTTTTTAACCCCCCCCTTCCCTACCGCATACCGCTGCATACAGCTGCTGACCCCCTCCCTACCGCATACCGCCGCATACAGCTGCTGCTGCTGAACGTCGGCTAGTACTTCTTATGACTGCCTCCTTTAATAAACATTTATTAAAAAAAAAAAAAAAACTGGGGTCGTTGCCACATGGGGCCCTGGGAACCTCTGAGCCCTTTAATAATAATAATATTATATAATTTTTTTTTATAAAAAAATAAATAAAAAAAGGGGGGGTTGCCATCCGGGCCCCTTACAGGTGTACTGCCTGTACCCCCCTGATGGCGGCCCTGGCTGGGAGACACGGCAAACCTTCTGTCAATGATATGTATTGATGTGCCATCCTGGAGTAGTTGGACTGCCTGTGCAAACTTTATAGGCGTTTCGCCTTGTGCTACCAGTAGTGACACTGACCCTAGCCAAATGCAAAACTAGTGAAAAACAGTCAGAAAAGATGAGTAGGAAAAAAAATGTCAGGCACCTCCACCTGAAAAAACATTCCTGTTTTGGAGGTCGTCTCATTGTTGCCAATCTAGTGCACCTGTTGTTAATTTCAATTACCAGCAAAGCAGCTGAAACTGATTAACAACCCCCTCTGTATACACCCCTTCCCCTCTGCTACTTAAAGCGGAGGTTCACTCTCAAAATGAACTTTCCAGCATCCTTAAAGCGGACGTAAACCCATCAATTTAACAGTTTGAAAAAGCAGTTACATTCCTGGCATGCCGGGAATGCTAACTGTCACATTGGTTGTGCTCTCAACCAAACTGTCAAACCATCCAATGGCTGGTGTCATAACTGATCACATGTGCAGCATCATGGCAGTTGAAGATTAAACAGAGGCCAAGACGCACCTTAGCAGCCGTCAATCAACTCCTCTTCGCTTAGAAACGCCCATTCCCCGCTCGGAGCCGGAAAACAAGGGCTCATATAACGATAAGTACAAGTAAAAAAAAAAAAAGCACAGCATACTGCAGATGTTAGCAGTATGCTACAGCTAATGTCAAAAAGTGGATTTTTGGGTGAACCTCCGCTTTAACTGACCAGATCAATAAAAGACTGTTATTAACCACTTGCTGACGGCCGTACGACTTTGTACGGCCGCAGCGCGGCTCCCAATCTCTAACAGGCCGTTAGAGATTAGAGATCCCTTGGACACAGCCAGTCACAGATCGCCGTGAACGGCCAATCGGAGCGGCCGTTTCCTAGGCGATCTGTGCGGCCAATGAGAGATGATCTCATATGTTTACATATGAGATCATCTCTCATTCCCGGCTCTCGCAGACAGCGGTGCTGTCAGGGGAGAGAGGAGACGGATCTGTGTCTCTTGTACATAGAGACACAGATCGGTCACCCCCCCAGTCACCCCCTCCCCCCACAGTTAGAACACTAATATTAGGGTACACATTAACCCCTTCCTCACCACCTAGTGTTAACCCCTTCCCTGCCAGTCACATTTATACAGTAATTAGTGCATATTTATAGCACTGATTGCAGTATAAATGTGAATGGCGCCAAAAATGTGTCCGATGTGTCCGCCATAACGTCGCAGTCCCAATAAAAATCGCAGATCGCCGCCATTTGTAGTAAAAAAATAAAATAAAAAATAATAATTCTGTCCCTTATTTTGTAGGCGCTATAACTTTTGCGCAAACCAGTCGCTTATTGCGTTTTTTTTTTTTTTTTTTTTACTAAAAATATGTAGAATACGTATCGGCCTAGACTGAGGATAAAAAAAAAAACGTAAAAAAAAATTGAGCTATTTATTATAGCAACAAGTAAAAAATATTTTTTTTTTTTTCAAAATTGTCGCTCTATTTTTGTTTATAGCGCAAAAAATAAAAAACGCAGAGGTGATCAAATACCACCAAAAGAAAGCTCTATTTGTGGGGAAAAAAGGACGTTAATTTTGTTTGGGAGCCACGTCGCACGACCGCGCAATTGTCAGTTAAAGCGACGCAGTGCAGAATCGCAAAAAGTCCTCTGGTCAGGAAGGGGTTTAAGTGCCCAGTAAGGAAGTGGTTAAAGGTATGTTTAAGGTATGTTTATTACTGAAATCACAGTGTATATATGGGCATATTTGTTCTGAGGTGGTTACTAGGCTGCTTTCAAACTGATTCACAGGTGCAACGCAGTGCACCTGTGGGTTACCTGCACTGAGCCATAGACTTTTGTTATTACCGGCAAATTTGGTGCACTTTCAGAAAGTGCACCACACCTGCAGGATATAGTACAAGTCTATGGCAAAGTGCCGCTAACCTGCAGGAAAGCCAAAGGTACATGTGGCGTATCAGTGTAATAGCAGCCTTAGGCCCCTTTCACACGATAGGTCTGACCCAATCGGACTCTCCATTCTATTTACCCCCGCTTATCTCCAGTCCAATCCGGAAAAAAAAAACAGAAGGGGATCTGTTACCTTCCATCTGGGCAGATTTAATTGGAGGGCCCATAGAATAGCGTGGGCTGTGTCCATGTCCACTCTGCATATACAGCAAGACACAGACCTGGCATCCACCTGTTCCGCTCATTGTGGCCCGCTACCGGTTTGCAAGTCGCTTCAGTGGCCCTCATTCTTCAAAAGGTTGGGCGCCCCTGACATAGACTCTCCTCCACACCACCTTCGACGTCATCCCTTCCACGCTGTGCTCCATGAGCGGTTCAAGCCTCGCTTTTTAGATCGCTCTACTGCAGGGTAGTCTTCCCGGTCACGATTGTAGACTGACAGCAGTGAGAGCTGGCAGTGTGGGGGGTGGTCTATGTGGCCAGTTTTCCCCCGGATGCTTAGATGTGTCTCTTTTGAGCATAAACCATGAGAGTTGCTATATGTTGTACCTTTAATAAAAGTAACCATATTGCTGCACTTTGAGGTGGCGCTCTTCTCTTTTATACTCTGTAGCTCCTGCTGGATTTTGCTTCTAATCCCCTTGGGGAGGCTTCCATTTGTGGATTGACATTTTATGGTTACACAATTTATCACATTGCTATAATGTTTTTATATGGACTATAAACTGAAGGACTTGTGAATAAATGGTTGTGGAACGAATCATTTGAGTTTAGATTATTTCTTATGGGAAAATTTGCTTTGATATATAAGTGCTTTGGATTACAAGCATGCTTTCGGCACCAATTATGCTTGCAATCCAAGGTTTTACTATATACATTTATATTGGACAGCATGGTTTTTAATGTAGACGTGGATAAAAATGTAAATATTGATATTTAAATTAAAAATTTGGGAATTATTTCATTGAATGCTATCATAACATCCATTAACTCCATACAGTTAACAGGATACTATAACAATTGTGAGCCTTTAAATCTGCAGAACTCATAGTACTCAATTAAAACCAAAGAGCAGAACTCACAAGCACAAGCTGCAATTAAATATCACCAGCTCAAACGTGGGTAATACATTTTATTATACATCCAGTGGTGTGCGCAGGGGGTGTGCCAGTTGTGTCTGGGCACACCCTAATCCCTATGTGAGAAGCCTGGGCTCCACCCCCCGCCCTGCAATGCTGATAGCTTCCTTCCTGTCCTCTCCCCCGGTCTGCTGGGATGGATGATTCAGGGTGGAGAGTGGGTGAAGCAGCTAGTAAATATGTAATTTACCAGCCTCTTCCTTTTCTAAGTGAATACAGTGAACCCATTTGCTCACTGTGTCCATTCATAACTGAAGCAACTGAACTGTGCTTACTATGCTTCAGTTTGTGAATGAACAGGAAGCCACTCAGGCTCAGCACAGACCAGTTCATTTACTGCCCCGTGCAGCTTAGGGTGCACACCCAAATGCAGTATACTGCACACACTTATGCATCCAATGATGTTCTATCTTTCTTTACCTTGTTTTTTTACATTTCTTTTGGTCCATGACTCAGAATCTTTGCTTAACCTCTTGACCACCGCCCCATGTCAAAAAGACGTCCTGTTTTTAAAGTTGAATATCTCGGTAACGGCAGCAGCTGCTGCCACAACCGAGATATTCATCTTTTCAGGGGGCGGTGGTGTACACGATAACGGCGGTCTCCGCGGCGGATTCGCCGCGAGATCGCCGTTATCGGTGGCGGGAGAGGGCCCACCTCCCGCCGCTCTCCCGCGCCCTCCGCCGCCGCAAAACGTCAGTCCCGCCCAGCCTCTTAAAGAAACATTTTTTTTTTTGTCATTTGAAAAAAATGACATTTTTATTTATTTTTTATTTTTTTTGCATTTAAGTCTAAATATGAGATCTGAGGTCTTTTTGACCCCATATCTCATATTTAAGAGGACCTGTCATGCTTTTTTCTATTACAAGGGATGTTTACATTCCTTGTAATAGGAATAAAAGTGATCAATTTTTTTTTTTTTTTATTTCAGTGTAAAAAATTATAAAACTAAATAAAAATAAATAAGAAAACAAAAAAATTTTTTTTTAAAGCGCCCCATCCCGACGAGCTTGCGCGCAGAAGCGAACGCATACGCGAGTAGCGCCCGCATATGAAAACGGTATTCAAACCACACAAGTGAGGTATCGCCGCGATCGTTAGTGCGAGAGCAATAATTCTAGCCCTAGACCTACTCTGCAACTCAAAAAATGCAACCTGTAGAATTTTTTAAACGTCGCCTATCGAGATTTTTAAGGGTAAAAGTTTGACGCCATGCCACGAGCGGGCGCAATTTTTAAGCGTGACATGTTGGGTATCATTTTACTCGGCGTAACATTATCTTTCACAATATATAAAAAAATTGGGCAAAATTTATTGTTGTCTTATTTTTTAATTCAAAAAAGTGATTTTTATCCAAAAAAAGTGCGCTTGTAAGACCGCTGCGCAAATACGGTGTGACAAAAAGTTTTGCAGTGACTGCCATTTTATTCTCTAGGGTGTTAGAAAAAAAATATATATAATGTTTGGGGGTTTTAAGTAATTATATAGCAAAAAAACCTGTTTTAGTCTCGTAAACACCGAATCTGAAAAATTAGCCCGGTGGGAAAGAGGTTAAAGTGAAAACACTTACCAAACTATTATACTGTGAATCTCAAATTAGAAGAAAGAGTCCCTTCAGACCTTTGCAGTTTTGAATGGGCTTTCATAGCACCTCAATGAGCAAAAAACATATCTGCACTATTTTTTGGCAACACTACAATGCACAGAGAATTCACATACAGGGCAGTTATATTTGGTTTACCTGTACAATATGCCTTGAGGCAATTTAGTTTGCATTTGTAGCGCTGTACTAGTTACTCACTCACTCACTCAAATGCTGAGGTGTGGAGCCAGCCTACACATTATTCCCCAATATACCCCTTTGAACTTGCCTTGCTAAACGTGACTGCTGGAAGCTTTTCAAGACTCCCTGTCACTACCAAACATTGCTGTTGCCCACTGCACCAGCTTTGTGGTATGTTTACCAATCCAGCATTAAGGCTACAATTCTATAAGTATCATAATAGTTGAAGACTGCATGGATAAAGGGTAGCTGTACCTTTTATTATTTACATAAATCAACCATCCCACCCTATAGACTACGATACACTCTGCCCCCCACCTCCAACAACTGCTTACTTATCTGCAACACAGCTTATGGTCTTCTTTACCGTTTACGTCATGTCCAACCAAAATCTGCTCAGTGGTAATAGCCTCTACAACACTGTATTCCCTCAGGTCTCGGTATATGGCCAGTTCAAGCCTAATGGGCTTAGTGTGCAGGTGTAGCCACCTTTCAAGAAATATATTGCTCAGCAGAATGTAAGGAGGGTGCAGCGCTGCAAAAGAGTTAAGTAAGGAGCTGGAAGTTAGCATAGTGTAGATTGGGGGAGTGGGAGAATGGATTTTGGTAACGTCATAATAAAAGTACAGCTACCCGTTAAGCAAAGGCAATAGGGAGTACCAATGTATGACAAGAATCATTATAAGGCCTTCGAGTTCTACAACTGTCATACAAAAAGGTTGTTTGTACACCAACAAAGGTCTACAGAACTCAAAACTCATCCAATCAATATTTTATGCAACATCGGTCTGTTGACAGTATTTGAAATGCTGTTCATGAGCCATAAACAATGTAATGCTCTGATGATCTTGTCTGTCATTTATTTCATGTGACTCTCTTGTCTAAGGCTTTTTTAGCTTGACTCATTTACTATACCAGAATTTAATATGGATGTAATAGAATAAAGATATCAAAGATATGGAGGAACAGCATAATGCTTTTGATATGCTTTATTTTAAGTAAAATCACAAGCACTGAATAAGGTCAATACCAAGCTTTGAAAAGCTGTTCGTTCTTGCTATTCCCTGTTTTGTAGTGGATCCACACAACCCTGACAAGCTAAAAAACAAACAAATTAAGAATGCAGCCTAGATCAAAGCATTGCTCCTCTGTAGAGTCTGTCATGAATTCAGTTGTATTAATTAAATGATTACACAAGAAAATCCCCAATGGACTTTGCCAATCCAGGGGAACATCTTATGTTAAAATACTGAAGGTAATCTATTTAAAGCACTAATTAAAATAAAAATGCACATAATATACACATTATAAAGACTTTATAAGGGCTGAATGTAAAATTTTAAATCAGATAATTAAATTATGTGAATTATATATGATAAGGATTTTCTAGTGCCAGATAAATAAGCACGGTAAGGATCTAGTTTGAAAGCAATCAACAAAATATAACAGTTCATTTTGTCTTTTATACAGCAGTGCTTGGAAATGTGTGGAACATGGTTTACAGTGGTAAATAACCTACCTCTAAGTGGTACCTGGAATATTTTAAAGCAAGCCTGAAATAAAAATGCATGCCTGAAATACTATTGGCATAACAGAGAAGGCACCAGCCTGTCAGGTTAGTTGTCCTCTTTAATGTCCCGGGATGACCAGCCCTTCATACTTTTGACTCAATAGCCCGATTTTGGAAATTGCTCACTACTCTACTTCCTTACCTGAAAGTTAAAATGCTCCTTGTAATTTTCCTTATTCAGATTTTTTTTTCTTTAAAGTTTGGAGCTATTACTTTATTACAGTAATCGCTATTTAAACTTCCATTACCTGACAGGCAGCTGAAAGGATTCTTGTGTCATTCTTGCAAAGTGTTTTAATTAAAAATTATGCACAATTCTTTTTGAAATCATATATTCTCTTGATCTCTGCATGTGTTCATGAATTACCTGGCTCCACCAGTTTCTTAGCACTGCAGGAGATTGATAAGCAACATTGTCATGTTAAAGCCAAGTTGATGGATGAAAGTATATTCTATATACTGACGGATCATAATCAGAATGTACTGTTTTACATAAGTGATATGTCTTATGTTATCAAAGCCTTTCAGAAATCAAATACTCGATTCTTACTGATGAAAACGTAAAGTTTATTTAAATTAAGTTGATATACTGAACGCTAGGACTGCAAGGCTCACCCTATTATGTGTGTGTGTTTTGTTTTTAAGAAACAGTAATAAAAAGGATTTATAAACTTCAATGTTGCATAATTTAAATAACAATTTGCCACTGGAAATGCAGGGGACTGCTACAGTTGTATTCTATTGGAACCTTTTTGTTAGCTTAATTATACCCTATTAGCTAGATTCAGGTAGGGGCGCGCATCTTTAAGGCGGCGTAGCGTATCGTATTTACGCTACGCCGCCTTAAGTCAGAGAGGCAAGTACTGTATTCACAAAGAACTTACCTCCTAACTTACGGCGGCGTAGCGTAAATGGGGCCGGCGTCCGTGTACATATCCCAGTGTGCATTGCTCCAAAGTACGCCGCAAGGACGTATTGTTTTTTTTGACGTGAACGTAAATTACATGCAGCCCCATTCACGGACGACTTACGCAAACGACGTAAATTTTTCAAATTTCGACGCTGGTACGACGGCCATACTTAACATTGACTAGGCCAGCTATTTGTTCGACTAACTTTACGCCGGAAATCACCATACGTAAACGGTGTATCTTTACTGCGACGGGCGCACGTACGTTCGTGAATCGGCGTATCTAGGCATTTACATATTCTACGCCGAACTCAACGGAAGCGCCACCTAGCGGCCAGCTGAAAAATTGCACCCTAAGATACGACGGCGCAGGCTGTCGTATCTTAGCTAGGTTTAAGTGTATCTCAGTTTGAGAATACACTGCGCGACGGCGCAGATTCCGAGTTACGTCGGCGTATCTACTGATATGCCGGCGTAACTCTCTCTGAATCTGGCTAGTTAGATATAAATGATGAAACTTGCCATTCACTAAATGCCTTAAAGTGTAGTTATCATCAGATATACACTCACCGGCCACTTTGTTAGGTACACCTAGCTAGTACCGGGTTAGACCCCCTTTTGTCTACAGAACTCCCTTATCTCTCTGTGTTAAAAATTAAACGAGATGTTGGAAACATTCTTCAGAGATTTTGGTTCATATTGACATGATATCATCACGCAGTTGCTGCAGATTTGTCGGTTGCACATCCATAATGCAAATCCCCAATGGTGCTTTATTGGATTGAGATCTGGTCACTGGCCATTGGAGTACAGTGACCTCATTGTCATGTTCAAGAAACCAGTTTGAGATGATTTGAGCTTTGTGACATGGATCATTATCCTGCTGGAAGGAGCCATCAGAAGATGGGTACACTG
The DNA here is from genome assembly GCF_905171775.1 of Rana temporaria. NCBI lineage: Eukaryota > Metazoa > Chordata > Amphibia > Anura > Ranidae > Rana > Rana temporaria. The sequence goes on from NC_053490.1 coordinate 90,920,587, forward strand.
TAGTCGAACATACAAATATTCAGGCGCATGGACAACTGCCCAAGTGGATGAGGTTTTCCAAACTAGGGCCGCTACTATCCCAAACTCAAATACCAACGAGACAAAAAAAAGAACCAAAAATGGGAAAAGTGCTGTGCCATGGCAAAAGAATGAAACTGAACATTGGTTAGGTAAAATCAAAAAGCGTTTATTCCATATGGGATAAGGAGTAAAAAGTAAAGACATTCAGCAGTCAGGGAGCAGCCAACCAGTGGACATAGTAAACCACAGCATCAAGCTGGAGCCGCATGGATGACAGGGGAGCTCCTGGGTATGGAGAATGCCAACCGTGCTGAGGGGTAAGATGTGAAGAGATAGACGTGGCATTTAAATGATGCTCAATTAGTACTAAGAGGCCCAAAGTGTGCCAAGAAAATCCCCCCCCCCACCATTACACCACTACCACCAGCCTGAACCATTGATACAAGGCAGAATGGATTTATGCTTTCATGGTTTTTACACCCAATTCTGACCCTGCCATCTGATTGTCACAGCTGAAATCGAGACTCATCAGACCAGGCAACATTTTTCTAATCTTCTATTGTCTAATTTTGGTAAGCCTGGCACCTGGTGTGGTCTTCTGCTGCTGTAGCCCATCTGCTATAAGGTTCGATGTGTTGTGCATTCAGAGATGGTATTATGCATACCTTAGTTGTAATTAGTGGTTATTTGAATTACTGCCCATTGTCCTTTGACCTCTGACATCAACAAAGCATTTTTGTCCACACAATTACTGCTTAATGGATATTTTCTCTTTTTCGGACCATTCTCTGTAAACCCTAGATATGGTTGTGCATGAAAATCCCAGTAGATCAGTAGTTTTTGAAATACCCAGACCAGCATGTTTGCCACCAACAACCATGCCATGTTTAAAGTCACTTAAATCCCATTTCTTCCCCATTCTATAACCCGGTTGGAACTTCAGCAAGTCATCTTCACCACGTCTAAATGCTTAACCACTTAACGACTGCTGCATGTATATATACGTCCACAGAATGGCACGTACAGGCAGATGGACGTGCCGGTACGTCCCTGCCTCTCCGCGGGTCGGGGGTCCGATCGGGACCCCCCCCCGTTACATGTGGCGGTCGGTAAGCCTCTGGGAGCGATCCGGGATGAGGGGGCGGCTGTTCGTTTCTGGCCACCCCCTTGCGATCGCTCCCAGCGAATCATCTGCCGCCTAAGGACTTCCTCTGCCTGTGTAATGTAAACACAGGCAGGAGGAAGTGTTGTCATCTCTCCTCTCGGCGGTATTTTTGTTCGGCGAGAGAAGACATCAAAAAGTGAGTTGCACCAACACCACACGTACACAGTAACACACAGCACACTTAACCCCTTCAGTCACCCCCCGATCACCCCCTCCCCCCCAGCCCCCTGTCACAGTGTCACTGATTGCAGTGATCATTTATTTACTGATCACTGCATTTAGTGTCAGTGTGACAGTTACAAGTTGCAGGGCAGTTAGTCTTAGGCCCATTTAGGTCCAGTGTAGCCCCCTACCCCCCCTAATAAAGGTTTAACCCCTTGATCACCACCCTAGTTAACCCTTTCACCCCCTATTGCCAGCGTCACTAAGCGATTGGTTTTCTGATCGCTGTATTAGTGTCACTGGTGCCGCTACGTAGCTAGTTTTTTTTTGAGGTTCGCCGACAGGTTTTTATAGTGTTAGGTACCCCCATACATTTTTTAAATAAAGGTTTTAACCCCTGATTGCCCCTAGAGTTAACCCTTTCACCCCCTATTGCCAGCATCACTAAGCAATCGTTTTTCTGATCGCTGTATTAGTGTCACTGGTGCCGCTACATAGCTAGTTTTTTTTGGAGGTTCGCCGCCAGGTTTTTAGAGCGTTAGGTACCCCCATACCTTTTTTGAATAAAGGTTTTAACCCCTGATTGCCCCTAGAGTTAACCCTTTCACCAGTGATCACCGTATAAGTGTTACTGGTGACGCTGGTTAGCCAGTTAGTTATTTAGGTTCGCCGCCAGGTTTTTTATAAAGCGTCAGGTACCCCCATATATTACCTAATAAAGGTTTTAACCCCCTGATTGCCCCCTAGTTAACCCTTTCACCAGTGATCACCGTATAAGTGTTACGGTTGACGCTGGTTAGTTAGTTTGCTGTTTATAGCATCAGGGCACCCACCGTATATAACCCAATAAAAGTTTAACCCCCTGATCGCCCAGCGGGTGATATCAATTACATTTTAGCGTCAGTTAGGTTCTGCGTCGCCCCAGGTTAGTGCCAGTAACGTTTACACCCAAGCGCAAAGCATACACCCCCCTTAGTGGTAAAGTATCTGAACGGATCGATACCTGATCTGATCAGATCTATACTAGCGTACCCAGCAATTTAGGGTTCCCAAAAATGCATTGTTAGCGGAATCAGCCCAGATACCCGCTAGCACCTGCGTTTTTCCCCTCCGTTCAGCCCAGCCCACCCAAGTGCAGTATCGATCGATCACTGTCACTTACAAAACACAACACACATAACTGCAGCGTTCGCAGAGACAGGCCTGATCCCTGCGATCGCTAACAGTTTTTTTTGGAAGCGTTTTCTAAGTAAAAAATAAAAACACAAAAAAGTATAAAATAAAAATAGTTGTCGTTTTATTGTTCTCTCCCGCTCTATTCTCTCTCTATTGTTCTGCTCTTTTTTACTGTATTCTATTCTGCAAAGTTTTATTGTTATCATGTTTTTTCATGCTTTCTTTTCAGGTATGTAATTTACTTTACTGTTTTCAGGTACGCCATTCAGCTGTTGCGTGGACTTATTTATCTTAACAGCATCAGCGTTTGCGCCCACGATATATAAAGCCGTGACTCCAGTGCTGTAGGAGCATTGGGGCAAATCGCTGCGCAAATACTGTGTGGGAAAAAAAAATGCAACACCCACCATTTTATTCTGTAGGGCCTTTGATTTAAAAAAATATATAATGTTTGGGGGTTCAACGTAACTTTCTTGCAAAAAAAAAAAAGAGGTTAGAAGAGCGGGTGATGTATGACATAAGCTTCTAAATGTTGTGCATAAAATGCCAGGACAATCCAAAATCCCCCCAAATGACCCCATTTTGGAGAGTATATTTTGCGCAAAGTTGTCACTAAATGATATATTGCTCAAACATGCCATGGGCACATGTGGAATTACACTCCAAAATACATTCTGTTGCTTCTCCTGAGTACGGGGATACCACATGTGTGAGACTTTTTGGGAGCCTAGCCACGTACGGGACCCTAAAATCCAATCACCGCCTTCAGGCTTTCTAAGGGTGTACATTTTTGATTTCACTCCTCTCTACCTATCACAGTTTCGGAGGCCATGGAAGGCCCAGATGGCACAAAACCCCCCCAAATGACCCCATTTTGGAAAGTAGACACCCCAAGCTATTTGCTGAGAGGTATGGTGAGTATTTTGCAGATCTCGCTTTTTGTCACAAAGTTTTGAAAATTTAAAAAAGAAAAAAAATACATTTTTATTTTCTTTTTTCATTTTCTTTTTTCATTTTTAAAAACAAATGAGAGCTGTAAAATACTCACTATGCCTCTCAGCAAATAGCTTGGGGTGTCTACTTTCCAAAATGGGGTCATTTGGGGGGGTTTTGTGCTATTTTGGCATTTTATGGCCTTCGAAACTTTGATAGGTAGTGAGGAGTGAAATCAAAAAGTTGCGCCCTTTGAAATGCTGAAGGCGGTGCTTGGTTTTCGGGGCCCCGTACGCGGCTAGGCTCCCAAAAAGTCCCACATATGTGGTATCCCCGTACTCAGGAGAAGTAGCAGAATGTATTTTGGGGTGCAATTCCACATATAACCATGGCATGTGTGAGCAATATATAATTTAGTGACAACTTTTTGTAAACATTTTATTTTTTTGTCATTATTCAATCACTTGGGACTAAAAAAAAAAATATTCAATGGACTCAACATGCCTCTCAGCAGTTTCCTTGGGGTGTCTACTTTCCAAAATGGGGTCATTTGGGGGGGGTTTTGTACTGCCCTGCGATTTTAGCACCTCAAGAATTGAGATAGGCAGTCATAAATTAAAAGCTGTGTAAATTCCAGAAAATGTACCCTAGTTTGTAGACGCTATAACTTTTGCGAAAACCAATAAATATATGCTTATTGCGATTTGTTTTACTAAAGACATGTGGCTGAATACATTTTGGCCTAAATGTTTGACTAAAATTTAGTTTATTCGATTTTTCTTATAACAAAAAGTAGAAAATATCATTTTTTTTCAAGATTTTCGGTCTTTTTCCGTTTATATCGCAAAAAATTAAAATCGCAGAGGCAATCAAATACCATCAAAAGAAAGCTCTATTTGTGGGAAGAAAAGGACGCAAATTTCGTTTCAGTACAACATTGCATGACCACGCAATTACCAGTTAAAGCAGCGCAGTGCCAAATTGTAATAAAGCCTTTGGTCCTTTAGCTGCATATTGGTCCGGGGCTTAAGTGGTTAAAATGCATTGGGTTGCTGCCATGTGATTGGCTGATTATCAATTTGTGTTACCAAGCAATTGAACAGGTGTACCTAATAAAGTGTATATTTTTAATGCTAAGTGCAAGCATCTGTAAGTGAACTTCTTGTAGGTATATTAATCACATGCCGACCGCCCGCCGTCTAACAGCGTCAGAATGGCTCCCCTGCGTGAATCACTGTAGCTGTACAATTTTACTTCACCAACTTAGACTATTGTGTTCTGATCCATCACATATAATTCAGATAAAAAAAAAAACATTGAACTAAAGGCTGTAATGTAAAAAAATAGAATACCATTGCAAGGTACTGTATTTCTGGCCAGCTCAGTAGGATTGCTTTAAAAAAGAGCTGGGTGAATTCCTAAATGAGCAAAACATAACTGGAAACTAACATTTATAAGTAATATCACCATATGTTTGTGATCCAAGGAATATTTGGAATATCCAATTCTGGGAGATCAGGAAGGAATTTATTTTTCCCGTTTTTTTTTGCCTGCCTCTGGATCAACTGTGGGCATAGGATTGTGTATATGGAGATTCTTTACTTATTTACTTTATTTATTTCTATAGCTTGAACTAAATTGATGTGTCTTTTTGCAACCTGACTATCTATGCAATTACAAGCTGGCCAAGTCCTAAAGCAGCAAAGCAATCCCAAATATAAAATTTCCATCACCATACTTCACAATTAGTATCATTTTTTTTCTCCTGAAATGTTGTCCCTAAATTTGCTCTAAGTGTGGTTACTATTGCTGTGGCAAAACAACTTTTGTCAGTAGTTGTAGGCACTTTGGGCCAAATTCACAAAAGGGATACGACGGCGTAATTGCTGTAACGCCATCGTATCCCTGTTCCTAACTATGGAACTGATCCACAGAATCAGTTTTCCATAGTTAGGCAGAAGATCCGGCATGTGTAAGGGACTTACACTGCCGGATCTTAGGATGCAGTACCGCATCCGCTGCTGGGGGCATTTCGTGTCGAAATGCCGCCTCGGGTATGCAAATTAGCACTTACGGAGATCCACAAAGCTTTTCAGCTTCGTTTTTTCTCCGTAAGTTTTAGTTTGCATACGCAAAATTAGGGCTGCTTTTACATGGTGTAAAGTTAGTACACCATGTAAAAGCAGACCTTTCTGTCCAGCGACGCGATTTTTTTAAAATTTTGAATTTTTTTTTCCCGCCGTATCTTTTTTTTTTGCCAACGCAACTTTATTGACCCGTCGCAATCCACAAAGCTTGGCGTAACGTAATTTCGCGCTATGCACGTCGGGAAAATGACGTCACGAGCATGCGCAGTACGGCCGGCACGGGAGCGCGCCTAATTTAAATGGGAATCGCCCCCATTAGAATAGGAACGCCTTGCGACGGCGGAATTTAAGTTACACAGCCCAAAATTTTCTGGTAAGTGCTTTGTGGATCGGGCACTTAGGTAGAAATTTTAAGGCAGTGTAACTTAAATGGAAAAAATTAAGTTAGGCACTATCTTTGTGGATTTGGCCCTTTGACACCAATTGTTCAAGAGTTACCTCCAGATCTTGCAATGCATTTTTGGGGTTCTTGGAGACTTCTTTTAGCACCAAAAGTCGGCTCCTGGGCAGTTTGTTGGACTGGTAAGTTTAGGGCAAATCAGTAGTTATTTGAAATCTCTGCCACTTTTTTTTTTAACTTACACTAAAATTATTGATTTCATATAATTTAGTGAGCTTTTTCAAATCTCTTTGCCAGACTCATAGGTGTCCACAATCTTTAAAGCGGGAGTTCACCCTAAAAAAAAATTTAACCTTAGATTGATGCTCATTTTGTCTAGGGGAATCGGCTAGTTTTTTTAAAATCGAAGCTGTACTTACCGTTTTAGAGAGCGATCTTCTCCGCCGCTTCCGGGTACGGTCTTCAGGACTGGGCGTTCCTATTTTGATTGACAGTCTTCCGACAGGCTTCCGACGGTCACATCCATCGCGTCACGAGTAGCCGAAAGAAGCCGAACGTCCGTGCGGCTCTATACGGCACCTGCGCACCGACGTTCGGCTACTTTCGGAAAATCGTGACGCGATGGATGCGACCGTCGGAAGCCTGTCGGAAGACAGTCAATCAAAATAGGAACACCCAGTCTCGCAGCCCATACCCGGAAGCGGCGGAGAAGATCGCTCTCTAAAACGGTAAGTACAGCTTCGATTTAAGACAAAATGAGCATGAATCTAAGGTTAAAAATTGTCATTTCCGGGTGAACCTCCACTTTAATCAGCAGGACTTAGAGAGCCCTTCTGATCATGACATGGTAACACCACACCTATTAATAGCAAAGTGAACACCAAGTTTAATTAAGACAAATGTCACCTGCTTGCTGGCTAAGGAGATTCCAGTCATTGACATCTAATCTGATTCTAATTTCAGGGATTTGAAATGGTGACAAACGTAGGGGTGTACCTACTTTTTTGCACATGATTAATCTACCTTTGTTTAAATTATAAGAATGACTACACCATAACCCTTTTTTGAGAATTTTGTTCAAGTGTTTAGCATCTTTATCTGTAGACACTGGGGAAGATTTAATAAAACTTGGGCATACAAAAACTGGTGCAGCTGTGCATAGTAACCAGTCAGCTTCTAACTTAAGCTTGGACAATAAAGCCCCTTTCACACCAGCGGACCGACAGGGGTCCGCCAATCCGTTCTTCAGGAAGACCCAATTGGACCACCCTTTGCTATTTATGGAGCAAATCTCAGCGGACGTAACCGCTGACACCTGCTGGCATTCAGTCCAATCTGCAAAAATCCGTCCAGCGGATCAGATGGCAGTCGATTGTAAACCTGACTGCCCCACAGAGAACAGCGGGCTGTGTCCGTGTCCGCTCTGCATAGTGGAATAGACTGAGACTTGTCATCCGCCTGATCAGCGTAGAGCTCCCCCCGCTGCGCAGATGGATCCATTTGACGTATACTGCTGAAAAGGGCTTAAAACTTAGAGGCTGATTGGTTACTATGCACAGCTGCACCAGATTCTGTGTACACCAGTTTTAGTAAATCTCCCTCATTACTTGGATACAGATCCAATGTACTGTACTACACCACATCTGTCCAAGCTGAAATAATGCAGTGATTAGATTCATACCTTATTCTCCCCATTGTGCTGCCTCCTGTTTTTACCAACTTCCTTTTGGATGTGTAGTTCATGAATGAAGGCTGAAGCAGAGAATTGTGTTTCAAATTCACAAAATAAAAATAAATCAAACAAATCTATGTAAATCAGGGGAAACTTTACCTGCTTGAGGATACACTTAGTATACTGGCCTGTGTCAATGGGTTTTGTACTTCTGCCGATGGGGAAAACATGTTGCTATTAGTAGTTTGAGAGTTTGAGGCTGGGTTCACACTACTACACTACTTTCATCCTACTTTGCTCTGCTACATTGGTCCTACATTTATCCTACATCCATCCTACTTTCATGAACAGGATACTACTTTGGTCCGACTTCAATGATATTCAATGGGCCTGAAGTAGGATCAATGTAGGACCAAAAGTAGTACAGGAAGCATTTTCAAAGTCGGACCGACTTGTGTAGGACGCTACAAGAGGCTCTCATAGGGAAACATTGAACACAGAGCAAAGTAGGATGAAAGTAGTGTAGTAGTGTGAACCCAGCCTCAGAGATGGTCCTGAGACTGTTTAGAGTTGATTGACAGGTGTAGTTGATCTACTTCTGACCATTACTTGATCAGTTTTGAAGACACTTCAAGCTTCCTTAGCAATCCTATATTTGCAAAGAAGCAGTTGTGATGTGAAGAAAAGCCTATTGACACATGCTTTAATAGTAATCGGTAAAAGTACTAGACACAGTGATTTGTTCCAGTTAAAGAGTCTACTAACCCAAAACGTGATTTTTATAGTATTGAATAGAATAGGGAATGGGTAGAACCACAAATAGGTTGATTTGGATAAATCTTTCGCTTTGTGTGTGCTTCGTTATTCTTGATGAAGCCCTTGTATGGACTAAACTAGTTGAATTAATGGGGTTACTGTTTTTATATATTTTTTGTGCTACTTATTATCAGGACTTTGAAGGTAACTTTGGTACCAGTGAGGGGACGCACTGGAAACTTTCGCTGCCATTGTGCTATTGATGGGTGTCCTGTGCGTTCCTGTCAGTGGCTGGTGGATTCTTCCTTTGGGGGGGGGGGGGGGGGGCAAACAAACAACAACCCCCCTGGTGGTGCGACACTGACAGCAGCCCCCCGGCGGCGGGCGGTCCGGCACCTCCCTGCTCGTATGGTGGGGCTGTGGTATCCTCTACTCCTCTCTTGTGTCAAGCTTGTGTCTCCTCTTATGCCAAAGTGCTTGGCATCCAATAGGATCGCCTAATGCTTTGGCCAATTGGGAAACAGGTTTCACAACCTGCCTCCTGATTGGCAGGGAGGAACTCTATTGTGAAAATGGCAAAAATGTATTCAATATTGTCACACAACAGGATGGGCTCTAATCAGGTGCTTAAAAAAAACACCCACCCCGCATTGGAATCAATGGTACGGCGCTCTGATTTGTAGATCAGGTCGCCGGACGCATAGATAGGGGAGGCAGTGCCCCGTGCGCCCTCAATGGATGGGCCACCACTGGTCCCTGTATCTTTACGTAGGGGTGGGCTCCCTCCAGGCATACCTGTCCTTAATATATCTATTATATTTGTGCACTAACTCAGGAGACTCTCAAAATTATAGTTAGGACTGCAGTACACTGGAGTTAGGACTGCAATACACTGAGGTGCCATAGCCACTGCAGCTTATGCATGTATTTGCAAATATGTGCAAACCAAACCCCTTGGTTTTATTATGAACTGTTAGACAGAGTCAATTCTGTTTGTTGCAGGCTGGCTGGTAAGTGAGCAGGATTTTTTTTTGTTGTTTTTTGACTTTGGTACCACCAGTTTGGCCAACATGATATAAGCAGTTATGTACATTTTCTTACTAGTTGGTTCACTGTAAGCAGCTTTTCTCTCCTATTGCTCCTCTACTACCTGCATGTACCTGTAGGAATTTGCCAATTTTTGCTAATTTTTTGAAGGTACAATAAAAGTTAAATTTTGGGGCCTTTTGGGCTTTGTGCACAGAGAGAAAAGCGCACAGCTCTCTTGCCCAACTGCACGTATAAACTAAGCCTTATGCCGCGTACACACGATCGGACATTTCAACAACAAAACCGTGGATTTTTTTCAGATGAAATGTTGGCTCAAACTTGTGTTGCATACACATGGTCACACAAATGTTGTTGGAAATTTAGAACGTCAAGAACATGGTCACGTACAACACTACGACGAGCCGAGAAAAATTAAGTTCAATGATTCCGAGCATGCGTAGGATTTTTGTGTGTCGGAATTGCATACAGAAATTGAATTTCCGACAAGAACTTTTGTTGTTGAAAAAATTGAGAACCAGCTCTCAAACATTTGTTGTCGAAAATTCCGACAGCAAATGTCCGATGAAGCATACACACGGTCGGAATATCTGACCAAAAGCTCACATCGAACATTTGTTGTCAGAAATTCCGATCGTGTGTATGCAGCATTATGGTTTTCTTATTGTATTGACACATTTACCCCAAAATATAGTAGGATTAAGGGGCCATGTGTCCAGTGGTGACGGGCTGCTAACATATACAACAATGCATTTTGTACTTACTGCCACTAAATGAAGAGACAGCAAATTTCAATCACAGCCCAATACAGGAGATAACCAAACTTTTCATAGAGCTTTATATTTTATTAAAGCTGAGCAACAGTCATTTGTGTGTTTATAAAAAAGGCAGCAGCTACAAAAAGTGTAGCTGCTGACTTTTTATAAACACACACTTACCTGTCCCATGGTCGAGCCGTGGACTCACCCCGGCAGTTTTCTTCCTCTCTCCTCTCTTGGCAATGCCGCCATTACAATGGGCACTCTGCTGGTTGTGACAGCTTGCGGCTTCACAGCCAGGTGCCCTTTGCGCATGCGCTGAGCGGTGCTGCGCTCTGTCATTGCTCCAGAAGTCCTAGGACCTGTCCTGTGTCCCGGACGACTTCGGAAGGGAGGGGGAAGGATAACTTTCACTTTCAATCACTGAAATGGAAGTGACTGCGGGCACCTGCCCCCCCCCCCCTCACAAAAAAAGCACAGTTTCACCATTAGACCACCATTGGGGAGGAGGTCTTAAAGCAGAAGTTCCACTTTTGGGTTAAACTCCATTTTAAAGTGGACCTTTCCAAAGCGGCTTAAATTGCCCAGGCTTTCTCCAATTTTACAAATCACTAACTGTTAGTAGGTAACGTCAAGCACAGTGATGCAGAAGAAAGGGGTGAGACAAGTATTAATCAAACTTTATTTTTTTTGCAGGAACATTTTACTGGCTGTGACGTCACCGACTTTCCTGGAAAATTCCTGGAAAAGGGAGAGCAGGCAAAATCTTGCGAGAGGACATTACAAGAGAGCCTTTTTGTAAAATTTCAGCAGCTCTGTACTTCCCAGGATCTACGTGAAAGAAATGTGACCTAGGCACTGTGGGTGGAAATGGGGGCAAGGTAAGTATAAACCCTAACTTTTTTCTTTACAGGTTCAGTTTTACATTTTACACTACTAATATAGTAGCTGATTTGTGAAGGGTGAGGGGGCAGTGTAAGTGGAGCTTGAATTTTACAGCAAGGTCCTCTTTCTTTTTCCTAAAACCTAAAAAACTATTGAGTCTACAAAAGAACTCAAACTGCTAAAATAACAGCTTTTGGCGCCACCTAAAGGTCCTTTGGAGAACTGCTCAACCTGGAAACTGGCCTCTGTATTTTCACTAGCTGTTCCGTAAGAGAGTTATTAGGTTCACACTATAGCATTATAAACAGATTGCTTTTAGCATATTTCTTTAATGGGCTTTGATTCTGCATTTTAGTTACATCTTGCAGCATTAAAAACTATGCAAAAGTTTTAACTCTTGTTAAAGATGTGTGCTAAAGGGAAGTACTTTATATTGTATGAATCCAGACATAGATAGCGTAAAAATGTAAAAGTTCCATCATTTTATATAAATCATTGATGAATTATGTCTAGTAATTTATCTCTGCTTATCAAGTCTGGAAATATTAAACAGCAGACAATGCATAAGGATGTTATACAAAAATCTGGAGTAGCGCTGAAAAAACTAAACTGAAGGCCTTCAGAGGACAGAAGGCTATGTGAAAGAACAATGTCAATCAGAATTGTGTGGTACACATGAGTGAAAACAAATGGTTAATAGTCCAAGTGAAAATCAGATTTGGAGCGTGACACCCCAATGTGAAACAGAAGAGAGAAGTCTGGCTCCAACATGGAAAATGCAACTTGCTGACCCTTACTTTATACACTTTGCTATTTGCTGTAACCGAGCACATGTGATGTGTTAATAGGAAATTGATACTAATCAAACATTGCTGAGTTCAGTGTACATGAATGAAATAGCAGACTGCCTGTCCCTTGATGTCTATATAGTGACATGCTGTGGAAAATTCTGCCTGCCAACAGACGCATCTCATTGACAAAAAAGAAGGCTACGGTGTTAGGCCCCTTTCATACGATCGGTCTGCTCTGATCTGCATGTCCGTTTTTCAGGAGGATCCGAGTGGGCCACCCATTGACTTCTATGGACAGGCAGATGCCAGCAGAGATGTGTCCGATGACACCCGCCTGCCATCCAATCCAACAAGATACACTCAAAACAGACAGATGGTGATACGTTCGCCATCTGTCCAGCGGGTCGGTTCAGGTGTAAATGAACAGGCTGTCAGTTTTCATCCGATCACCACATAGAGAACCGTGGGGTTCTGACAGTGAGCAGAGATAGACCTGTCATCCGATGAGCTAGCGGAGTCTGTCCAGTGGATCTGCCCCATGTGAAAGGGGCCTTATACTCGTTTCTGATAAACAAATCACAGGACACTCTCCACCAACTGCCAAATTCATACTGTCTTTACAAGGAGCAAGCCCCAATAGAATTTCAGAAAATTTGCGTTCTTCACTGTAAAAATAAAAATATTTCTAATTGAAAAAAAAATTATATATATATGTACATACATACACATACAAACACACACACACACAGTGCTGTGAAAAAAGTAATTGCCCCTTCCCATGAATGAACTGTGATATCCATAATTTTTTGGAAAGCTGAGTATAAATTTAATTTGCCATACCCAGGCCTGTTTACTGCTAGACCTGTTGAATCAAGAAATCATATAAATAGAAGCTGTCAGCTAACAGATGACAAAAAGCCACAACATCATACCACAATCTTAAAAAAAACAAGAACAGATTAGAAACAAAGTACGTAATGTACATGTATCGTCTAGGAAGGGTTTCAAAGCCATTTCTAAGGCTTTGGAACTCCAGTGAACCACGGGGGGAGAGCCATTATCCACAAATAGAGATAACTTGGAACACTGGTGAGCCTTCCCAGGATTGTCAGGTCTACAAAAATAACTCCAAGAGCATGACGACGACTCATCTAGGAGGTCATAAAAGTACCCAGAACAACATCTAAAGCAGTGTTTGACAAATTTGCTTGGAATCTAGGAGCCAGCTAAAAAAGTTAGGAGCCAAAAAACGCTCCCTGTCCCGCCAAGCTCGCGCGCAGAAGCGAATGCATACGTGAGTAGCGCCCGCATATGTAAACGGTATTCAAACCACACATGTGAGGTATCGCCGCTATTGGTAGAGCGAGAGCAATAATTCTAGCTCTAGACCTTCTCTGTAACTCAAAACATGCAACCTGTAGAATTTTTTAAACGCCGCCTATGGAGGTTTTAAATAGTAAAAGTTTGTCGAAATTCCACAAGCGGGTATCAATTTACTCAGCGTAACATTATCTTTCACAATGTAAAAAAAATTGGGCTAACTTTACTGTTGTCTTATTTTTTTATTAAAAAAAGTACATTTTTTCCCCAAAAAAGTGCGCTTGTAAGACCGCTGCGCAAATACAGTGTGACAGAAAGTATTGCAATAACCGCCATTTTATTCTCTAGGGTGTTAGAATAAAAAATATATATAATGTTTGGGAGTTCTAATTAGAGGGAAGGAGATGGCAGTGAAAAAAACACATTAGAACTGCTGTTTTTTGCTACTTGTAATGTAATGTAATGTACCCTGTAATGCCGATGACCACTCCTAGATTCCTACTGCAGGCCACAGCTTCCTTCTGTGAAGGGCGCAAAGCCACGGCCTCAATTACCGGCGGGCGCGGGCCCACCGCGATCGCGCCCTGCGCTGGCCGGTATATGAGGCTGCGGCTTTGAGGCCTTCTGCAGCCCCAAGCTTCCCCAGGCGCCAGGTCACAATTTCTTGTCGCAATTGCGACCTGGCGCCCGGATTTTGTCGAGGCCTGATCTAAAGAACTGCAGGCCTCACTTGCCCCAGGTAAGATCAGTGTTCATTATTCAATAATAAGAGACTGGGCAAAAATAGCATCCATGGGAGAGTTCCAAGGCCAAAGCCACTGCTGACCAAAAAGAACACAGTGGATTCAGAGAGAGTTAGACCTAACTCGGAATCTGCACCGTCCAAAGTTTAAGTGTATTTTCAAACTGAGATACACTTAAACCTAGCTAAGATACGACAGCCTGCGCCGTCGTATCTTAGGGTGCAATATTTAGGCTGGCCGCTAGGTGGCGCTTCCGTTGAGTTGGGCGTAGAATATGAAAATGACTAGATACGTCTATTCACGAACGTATGTGCGCCCGTCGCAATAAAGATACGCCGTTTACGTAAGGCGTTTTCAGGCGTAAAGTTATTCCATCAAATAGCTGGACTAGTCAATGTTAAGTATTGCCGTCGTTCCCGCGTCAAAATTTGAAAATGTTACGTTGTTTGCGTAAGTCGTCCTTGCGGCGTACTTTGGCGCAATGCACACTGGGATATGTACACTGACGACGCATGCGCCGTTCATAAAAAACGTCAATCACGTCAGGTCACACCACATTAACATAAAACACGGCCCCTCATCCTAATTTGAATTAGGCGCGATTACGCCGGCCCTATTTACGCTACGCCGCCGTAAGTTAGGAGGCAAGTACTTTGTTAATACAGTACTTGGCTCTCTGACTTAAGGCTGCGTAGCGTAAATACGATACGCCGCCTTAAAGTTGCGGCGCTCTCTATGAATCTAGCTAAAAGGCTCATCTCGCATTTACCAAAAAAATCTTGATTACCCCCAAGACTTTTAGGCAATTATTCTGTGGACTGATGAGACAAAATTTTTACTTTTTGGAAGGTGTGCGTCCAAAATGGTTGAAACAAAGCAACATTTAGGTTTTGGAGTGGCCTAGTCAAAGCCCGGACTTAAATCCAATTGAGATGTATCATGACCTTACACAGGCTGTTGATGCTGGAAAACCCTCCAATGTGGCCGAATTAAAGCAATTCTGCAAAGAAGAGTGGGCCAAAATTGCTCCACAGCAATGTAAACAACTTATTGCCAGTTATCGCAAACGATTGATTGCAGTTGTGACACAACCAATTATTAGGTTTAGAGGGCAATTACTTTTTCAAATAAAGCCAGGCAGGCTTGGACAGCCTTTTTGCCTTAATAAATTGAACCATAATTTAAAAACTGCATTTTGTATTTACTCGGGTTATCTTTGTGTAATAATAAAATTTTATGATCTGAGTAACTTAAGTGTGACAAATATGCAAAAAAAAATCATAAAGGGGGCAAATACTTTTTAACACAACTGTATATATACACACATACACTATATTACCAAATATTATAGGGAAGGCTGTCTTTACACACACATGAACTTTATTGGCCTCCCAGTCTTAATCCGTAGGGTTCAATATTGCGTTGGCCCACCCTTTGCAGCTATAACAGCTTCAACTCCTCTAGGAAAGCTGTCCACAAGGTTTAGGAGTGCGTCTATGGGAATGTTTGACCATTCTTCCAGAAGACCATTTGTGAGGCCAGGCACTGATGTGGATGAGAAGGCCTGGCTCGCAGTCTCTGCTCTAATTCATCCCAAAGGTGTTCTATTGGGTTGAGGTCAGGACATTGTACAGGCAGTCAAGTTCCTTCACGCCATCACTGTGATGAGTAAGTACGTCTGTGTGAAACACGTCAACTGAGCACCTTTTTTGGATTGATGTTTGTCATGTTCACTTGATTTTATGGACTTTCAATAAATTATCTTGATTTTATTCCGGACGTGCTGCCATTTTTCTTTATTTCCATTGGATTTTCCTGGCTGCGGACCAGGCAGGCACCGGATCTCTTCAGCAGCCCATCAGATCCTCACAGGTGGTTTTGAGGGTTGTGTTCCCAACTTTTTCTCTCATAGCTCATTCATTTGTTTGTAAAGGCAGGCACCCAATACTTTTGATAATATGGTGTATATACATTTTTAATAATACTAGAGAGCCCTAGATCATCAACATAGTTGGAAAAATCAAAGTAGTCTATTACTCAAAAGGAAAAACCAAACAGCTTAATTACAGGACAAGACAAAACAAAATGGTCTCCTGACACAAAAATAAAACATTTGGCTCGCTGCCTAAAAAACATGTTCCCTTAACAGGGTTATGTCCCTGTCTACCTCAGGAGTCCCAAGGAGGAGGATTCCAGTTGCTAAACAGAGTCATATGCAGCCCACCCCCTTGACTTCTCAGTGTGTCCTGTTACACACTCCGCTTCACGGACACCTGCTGATGGCTTCCTGTTCCTCTTTGGGCCTCCCCTGCAGGCGAGGTAAGCCTTTCAGGACCAAATACCCTCTAATCAGGGTTTGGAGGCTCTTTCCCACCCAAAGTCCCTTTGAGTCTCTAAAATCCAGGTCTCAAATGAGGACTTACCAGTCCCAGGAGCACTGTAAATCAGCCTTATCTTCTCCAACTGGACTACCCCAGAACCCTTCACTATGCATGGGTGTAGAGCTGCACGATTCTGGCCAAAATGAGAATCACAATTTTTTTGCTTAGAATGAAGATCACGATTCTCTCACGATTCTCACGGCGTAAAATCTTTTACATTTCTACAAAAAAAATGGGCTAACTTTTTTTTAATTCATTAAAGTAATTTTTTCCAAAAAAATTGCATTTAAAAAGACTGCTGCACAAATACAGTGCAACATAAAATATTGCAACAGCCACCATTTTATTCTTTAGGGTCTCTACTAAAAAATGATATAATGTTTGGGGGTTCTAAGTAATTTTCTAGCAAAAAAATAAATAATGATTTTAACTTGAAAAGAGCTGTCAGAAAAAGGTTTGGTGTTTAAGTGGTTAAACGTTTCTAATTTACATACAGAAGTTTATTCCTTTGATGTAAAAGTCAATGTGATTCAATGTTTAGACTTAACTTTCCACTGATAAAGAATGTTTTCAAAACTTGGCAGGCTGCCCAGACTTGGCAGATTGCCCAGACTTTGACTTTTGGCTGAGAGTAGAGAGGAAATTCTTTGCATACCAAAGTGCAGAGAGAAAATTCTTTTCATGTCAAAGATCATGAAACCCTGTGTCAAGAATCGCAACGGGAAAAAGATCGCGATAACGATTCTTGACGATTAATTGTGCAGCTCTACATGGGTGCAACCTAAATACTCAAAAATCATCTTCCTTCAGTCCCCCTTAATTGCTCCATAACCCAAATAATGGGGAAATGCATCTGCCGTCCAGGACCCATCCCTGGAGTCCTGTACAATATACAATATATATAATTAATATCATAGGGTCACAATGCCTGCAATGATGTGTGTGTAATAATTCAAAAGGGGTTTTCCTCTTGAGCAGATCTAAATTGGGTAGCTTTATTGAACCTACATGTTATCTGACGTGATGATAAAGAGGTAAGGGGTTGGCACAGACAAATCATAAACCCCACTGATGACCAATGATCTTAAAGAAATACTGTCACTTTACCAATGCATGGAAAGGTACAGTGTCTGTGAAAAGGCCCCCTGTGTGTCCCTTAAACCTTACCTGTACTCCGCCACAACTGACTGGCTGGCGGATTTGGCGAATCAGGGGAGAAGTGATGTGACAGTGCTTGGGCTTAGTGATTGGCTATGTCCAGACATCTTTGCAGGGGAACAGATCATAGCAGCTAAAAGAGAGCACAAGTAGGGCGAGTACATAACAGCTTGCCAGCAGAGACACCAAGGTTGATTTACTAAAGGGGTATAGCATATCTACTTTGGAAAGTGATTTTTCATTTACTCAGCTCACTGAATGAGGTGAAACTGCACTAACTTCAATTAGCCAATCATGTGTAAGGAAAGTTTTTGTTTTGGCTATTCTTTTCTATAGTTCCATCGTTGGTATTCTTGTTATATGAGCCAAGAGTTCTGAACAATGGGCTGGAATAAGTAATAGGCTCAGCAGTAGCTGTTCATATTTAATAATGTTCATAATGATCCAATTGGCTTACAGAATATAATGGTCTCCTTTAAAGTCCATCTATTGTTAAATGTGCTCCATCTAATGATGCAATTCTGCCTAGCTTATGGTGCATGAACACAACAAAACTACAAAGTATACGAAATGCATAGGTATTGTATTTCTCCTCTATTATCCACACGCATTCATCAGCCTGATCATTCAAGCTTGATAAGAAAGTGAATTACCTGCAGCTTATTTACCTAATTTGCATGACCAACTCCAGAGAACGTGCCGACCATCTATTCACGGAACTCCCACACTGTTTTCTAATACAACAAAGACCTTTCTTTACAAAGCATCAACACACATAAAGATTCCATTTTCCAAAGTCTTTGCCTAAGTAACGCCTGCGATTTTACAATGTGAAACATTGAGACCGTAAGTACAACCTAGCCCCGAAATAAATCCAGAATATCAACAGATCATCAATACTTCAAGTTTAAAGCACATATTTGTATGCATATATGGATCTATGGTGGCCAACAACAAAAAAATGATAAGGATGATCCAAATCTATTTTTCAACATGTTTGGAATCATACCTCGCTCTATAAAGCTGTCCACTGCAAGTCATTTTTTTGTAAATCTTTTGCAGTTTCCTACCTGGAGATCCTGCCACTAATGGATTTTCTGTTGTAGGCTGACAGCACCCTATAAATAGCAGCAGTGTTGTCAGTCTGCCATGTGCGCTCCTTCAGTTCAGCCTTGGACTGCCTGTCATATCCATAAGATTGGCAGCTCAATAGGTCAACTACTGTAACTGTGAGAAAGTGGCTTAGCATTGTCAGACACTGCAACATTACTAGCAGGATCTCCAAGGCACAACAAGACGATTTGCTTAAAAAAACTGTACACAGCGAGGCATGATACCAAACATACTGGAAAATAGATTTAGAATCTAGATATACAGGGTGTCTCCATACATACGGAAAATGAACAAACTCATATTAAATTTTATGTTATAAAAATTATTTAGAAAGAGGTAGCCAATACATATAGAATATTTTGGATTTTTTTTTAATGAACATTTTGTAAATAAAGGTACATTCAGCTACAATTCCTAATTTTTCCCAATGTATGGCGACTTTCACTCGTTGCTTCTGGGTCTGTAACAGGAAGGGGAGACCAACAAAAAGGAAATTCCTGGCGATTATAGAGTTGCCTGATTTCTTCCATACAGCTACACCCTCCACGCCCCCAGGCTTTGTGCGCCCATTGATGGGCCCAGGATGGGCATGGCGGGCTCCACCAAGTAGAGGGAAGAGAGACCAAGGAATGTCCTTTTTGTTGGTCTCCCCTTCCTGTTACAAACCCATAAGCGACGTGTAAACTTCTGGGTCCTTGTGTCACTTTATCCAATGCAGTGCGGTCTGTGCTGCATTATATTCATTGGAGGACAGGTGAGACATTAGGGGTCTTTTAGAGTCTTAATGTCTCATTAACCACTTCCCTACCCACTTATTGTCAAATGACGTCCACAGATGAGATCTCCCATCCTATGACGTCCTGGGCCTCCCGGCCGTCTAGGGGGCATGCGCTCCCGCGGCACCACTCGGGACCCGGTGCACATGCCCGGCGCCCGCGATGTCCGCCGGGCACCCGCGATTGCAATCACAGCAGGACCATGGATCTGTGTGTGTAAACACACAGATCCATGTCCTGTCAGAAGTGAGGAGACCGATGTGTGTTTCCAGTACAGAGGAACACAAATCGGTCTCCTCCCCTTGTGAGTCCTCTCCCCCTACAATTTGAATCACTCGAGGGGGGGACATATTTGAACCCCTTCAACGCCCCCTAGTGTTAACCCCTTCCCTGCCAGTCACATTTATACAGTTATCAGTGCAGTTGTATAGCACTAATCGCTGTATAAATGTGAATGGTCCCAAAAATGTGTCAAAAGTGTCCGATATGTTTGTCGCAATGTTACGGTCACAATAAAAATCGCAGATCACCGCCATTACTAGTAAAAAAAAAATCTATCCCCTATTTTGTAGATGCTATAACTTTTGCGCAATATACGCTTATTGCGATTTTTTTACCACAAATATATAGAAGAATACGTATCGGCCTAAACTGAGGAAATTTTTTTTTTTTTAGAGATTTTTTGGGGATATTTATTATAGCAAAAAGGTAAAAAATATAGAATTTTTTCAAAATTGTCGCTCTATTTTTGTTTATAGCGCAAAAAATAAAAACCGCAGAGGTAATCAAATACCACCAAAAGAAAACTCTATTTGTGGGAAAAAATCTAAGTGTAGCAATATCGTTACATTTCATGAAGGTACAACATTTAGAAACTCACATGGTTGATGATTAAAACAGGTACATCTAAGTATGCAGGCATCCAGGGGAAAAACTGTCCACATGGACCATCCTCTGCATCACCATTAATGTCATACCTTCCACAAGCCCTTCAAGCCTTGCTTTCAGATCGCCCTACAGCAGGGTAGTCTTCCCCGTCATGATTGTAGACTGACATCGGTGAGAGCCGGCGATGAGAAGGGCGGTCTATGTAGACAGCTTTACCCCAGATGTCTGCATACTTAGATGTGCCTCTTTTAATCATCAACCATGTGAGTTGCTAAATGTTGTACCTTCATTAAATGGAACCATATTGCTACACTTAGAGGCGCCTCTCTTCTCTTGTATACTCTGTAGCTTCTGCTGGATTTTGCTTCTAATCTCCTTGTGGAGGCTTCCATTTGTGGATGGACATTTTATGGTTACACAACCTGGTCACATTGCTATAATCTTTTTATATGGACTATAAATGGAAGGATCTATGAATAAATGGTTGTGGAACAAATCATTTGAGTTTCCATTATTTCTTATGGGAAAATTTGCTTTGATATACAAGTGCTTTGGATTACAAGCATGCTTCTGGAACAAATTATGCTCGCAATCCAAGGTATGGTTACTGTACTGTTTTTAAACTGCATCAAAACTTCCATGCACAGTTTTCTGCATGTATTCCAATCGTCCTAGTTGACAGTGCAGTCAGTTCCAGTGTAGTCAACAAAAGTAGAACCTGCTGCATTTTTCATCTAGAATGCATTTGGAATGTAGCAAAAGGCATGTAAATGTACCAGAACGCACACTTTGCTGAATGAATATAAAGGGTCTAGTAAAAAAAAAAAATCACACTGGAACAAAGTGAAAACACATAAAATGCACATGTAAACATGTATGAAAAAATGCATCTGGAAAGCATAAATTGGTGGGAACTAGCCTATGACCTCTTCCCGCTGACCTATGCATATATATGACATATATGCAGCCTCTCAGCAGGTGGGTTTTAATGCAGAGTGGCATATATGCATCCCTAGGTAAACATTTTCCTGTTCAGAGAGCGTGTGCTCATCATTGACCGGGAAGCTCCTGATGCATAGCTTTTCGACCATGTGACAGTTGTGACTGCCAATCATAGCAGTCACATTAATGTCTGTCTCCGCCTCCCAGCATTTAGTGTTAAAGGGCTAGGGGGTGGATAGAAGGGGTAAAAGGGAGGAGGAAGCAGTTTCTAAGAAGGAAGTATTTGGAAATCTTTCCTCATATATTAATTTCTTTAAAATAATCAAAAATATAAATTGATTATTCAAAAACAATTTAACCACTTGTCAATTGCATATATACGTGATTCTGCTCTACCGGGTAGGGGGCTCACCGCTTGTGCCCTTATTAGTCACAGCACAAGCCGATCAGCAGGTGTCAGCCAATGGATAACTGCCGCCAGTCGATGATCTGCGAGGAAGAAGACAGAATAGAGCTCTGCATTGTTTACATACGCAGAGCTCTATCCAGTCTTCTTTCTCACAGATATGTCAGTGGCGGCAGTCATCCATTGTCCGGCACCCGCTGATTGGCTTTTGCTGCACAAGCGGTGAACCCCCTACCCGGTAGAGCAGAATCACGTATATATATATGCGGTTGGCAAGTGGTTAAACTGTTTTTATATAATCCATTTACTTGCAGCAGGGATGTGTTTTTTGTTTCCCTGCAAAACAGGAAATAAAAACCAGCACATCCCGTAGTGAAAGCATCTCACAGTACATATAAACACTGGTTAAGCACATATTTAACCCTTTGATTGCTCTAGATGTTTAATCCCTTGCAGTGACAGTGCATATTTTTAGCACTAATAACTGTATTAGTGTCAGGCCTCGTACACACGACAGAGTTTCTCGGCAGAATTCAGCGAGAAACTCGGTCAGAGCCGGATTCTGCCGAGAAACTCTGTCGTGTGTACACTTTCGGCCCGATGGAGCCGCCGAGGAACTCGTCGAGAAAATAGAGAACATGTTCTCTATTTTCTCGTTGTTCTATGGGAGAACTCGGCCCGCCGAGCTCCTCGGCGGCTTCAGGGCTGAACTCGCAGAGGAACTCGACGTGTTTGGCACGTCGAGTTCCTCGGCTGTGTGTACGAGGCCTCACTGGTTCCCACAAAGTTTCAAAATTGTCTATTAGTGTCAGATTGTCTGCAGCTATTTTGCAGTCCCCTTCATGATTGCTGCCAATACTAGTATAAAAAATGTATTAATAAATAAAACTTCCAGTATATATATATATATATATATATATATATATATACACACACACACACACACACCATAGTTTGTAGATGCTATAACTTTTGGGCAAACCAGTCAATATATGCTTATCAGGATTTTTTCTACCAAAAATGTAGCATAAAACATATTGGCCTAAATTTCTATTTTTACAATTTTTTTATTGAATATGACTTATAGCAGAAAGTTAAAAATATATATATTTTTTTCAAAATTGTCAGTCTTTTTTTGTTTATAGCGCAAAAAATAAAAAACCTAGTGGTGATCAAATACCACCAAAAGAAAGCTAATTGTGGGACAAAAATTATATTTCATTTAAGTACAGCCTTGCATGACCGCCCAATTGTCAGTTAAAGTAACGCAGTGCCGTACAGCAAAAAATGGCCTGGTCATAAAGGGGGGGGGTAAATCTTCCGGAGGTCAAGTGGTTTAAAAAATAAAAATAATCACTCCTTACTTATGTTACCCACAGTAACGGAATGTAATCTTTTGGTGTAAAGAGAAGTATAAATGGCTGGTTGCCATCAGTAATGACACTATTTTTCCTTTGTACCGTGGTCTGAAAATAAGCAATTCAACAGTTAAAATGAAGGTAAAAAGAAAACGCCACTTTTGCTCTCATTTTGATACAATATGTATAATAACTAAAAAAGTGTGATTTCCTAATTTAATGGTATTAAAGAAATTACCATTACATTTTAGTCCTAAAATTGTCAAACTTCAATTGAAATCTTACATCTTTTAGCATGTCAATCTGCAGGCGTTCTGAACACGGTTTGCATACAGAATGCTTTCAGAAATCTAATTTCCTGCTTATGGAATTGGCTCTCCGCTGTTCTCCAAAGTCTTTGCTGATCTGTAAATCCCACTGCATAGGGAGTTCCATTGTTGGTGAAAACCCTTCTAGGTTCATCCACACCTAAAATAATTGTCTAGCTCAGGTGATTAGAATGAATGTAGACCCCGTCAATAAAAAATCAGTCTGAGGGAGGACATCAAACAGCAGTTTCTACAGAACACATATAGGTATAAGGGCTCATTTAGACTAGCATTCCCCCTATAAAAGGCATTACGCGATGGATTGCTTTTCAGAGGGCATTTGATAGGTGGCGACATAACACCATATCGCTGCCTGTTTAAAATCATAAAAGCCTGCACCAACGGGTCATGGTGCAAAGCATTCTCTGACTGGATGAGGTGAAGATGTAGGGAGGTGATGCCACGCTCTCTACCTCATCCAGTCAGAAAATGCTTTGCATTCATTTTGAAAATGCAAAACATTCTACGAATGGGTGGACAGGTGACTTCCTGTGCTCACAATGCAGCTGCTCGGCCCTTGACCCAAAAGCAAATGAATATGACTGGAGTAGCAATCTCTACTACAATGACTTCCAGCTTCCAAGGGCATCATCCAGGTATGGTATATACATACAGTAGTTATATTGGTCCAAGCTAGACCAATGTAACTATGTATTAAATATACCATGCCCGGAATTTTTCTTTAAAACCCCCATAACATAAATATTTCCTAAAAGCAGAGACTGAATAAATGCTGGCAGTTTTATTTATATACGATAATTGCACTAATATTAATCAAATTAATATTTTCTGTATTTTTAGTGCACAAAAAATAATGCTCACTTTTTTGGTAAAAAATAAAAGATGAAGTTGTGTCGAGTACATAGATACCAAATATGTCAAACTTCAAAACTGCACAAACCCCAAATTATCCATAGTTGGTATATTTGTATGCATGCAAAAAGGAAGGAAAATACTGTGCCACCACACTCAATAAATGAGCTGCCGACAATACAAATCGTGTAAAGAAAGTAGTAAGGATTTAAGTGCAGCGCTCGGTAACTAGTTATATATGTTATAATGCAAAAATATAAGTGACAGTGCACAATTAAACATACATTAATTACATGTATGCAAAGTAGTGAGACAACATATACATAAACATATTGGGAAACCTATAAATGTCCATTAAACTGCGTCAAGAGACGCTTAGATGAGTCCAAAATGAAAAAAGTAATTTTACAAATGGTGCAAAATAGGTGGATATTCGGACTTCCAGCCAAAGACGACCGTCAGAGGTGTGTGCTCAATTCAGCAAGGAAACAATATTGACCATCAAATGTGTTACCACCACCAGTGAAGGTAATAGGGTACTCTTACCAAATGGTGTGGGCTACCTGCCAGCAGCAGAGAGCCAAACAAGCAAAACTGATGGGGGTCTTTAACATCACAGGAACCAGCATGTGGATTGTACAGCAGTGCAGATTCCACAATCAAGCTTTCAGAGACCAAAATCAAGAAAGCATAACGATCCAAGCTCAGCATATAGAGACTCATTGGGCCAGATCCACGTAGCAGATCGTATTTTTATGCAGGCGTAGCGTATCCTAGTAACGCTACGCCGCCGCTACTTTGAGAGGCAAATGCTGTATTCACAAAGCATTTGCCTCTAAAGTTACGGCGGCGTAGCGTAATTCTCCCGGCGTAAGTGCGCGCAATTCAAATCTATGTGATGGGGGCGTGTTTTATGTTAATACATCGTGACCCGACGTAAACAACGTTTTTTTTGAACGGCGCATGCGCCGTCCGTGGGGGTATCCCTGTGCGCATGCTCGAAATGAAACCGGAACAAGCCAATGCTTATGACCGTGACGTCATTCTACACAAAGCACTATTCGCAAATGACTTACGCAAACGACGTAACATTTTCAAAATTCGACACGGGAACGACGGCCGTACTTAACATAGGATACGCCTAATATATCAGGGGTAACTATACGTCGGAAAAAGCCGAATGCAAACGACGTAAAAAAATGCGCCGGACGGACATACGTTTGTGGATCGCCGTATCTAGCTAATTTGCATACTCGACGCGAAATTCGACGGCCAGCGTAAATATGCACCTACGACCTGTCGGATCGAGCCCAGATTCTGTCGTATCTTGTTTTGTGGATACAAAACAGAGATACAACGCGGGAACTTTGAAATTACGCGGCGTATCCATAGATACGCCGGCGTAATTCGTTTGAGGATCTGGCCCATTGACTCCACCAGTCAACAGGAAGGAGTCATACAGGAGAAAAAAATTGCTGCATAGCATAAAATCCTTGGCTAAAAATGTAATAAATAAAAAACAGCCTTTATATAATGTGATCACAAGGGGAAGAACACATCGTTGTGAAGCCAGCGCAGTATGTCCCAATGTGTATGTGAATGTTTGGGCAGAGGCTTCTAAAAGAAGAATTTGTCGTTTTTTTATTATATTATTATTAAACTTTTTTTTTTTGAACATTTTTCTTCTTTAACATAATTTATTGCTACCACAAGGGGACTGATAAACACATATGTTCACTGATCTTTGGCTGCTCCATCATGATGGGCCCAGGGACCCAGGAAGGACACACAGTGGAAGAGGCACATTACTGAGCATGTAGAGAGTTAAAGTGGTTTTTAAAGTGGCTGTAAACCTGTTACGGAACCATGAACCAGACGTACAACAAGAGATAAGTGAAAATAAGAAGGCTTTATTGAAAATCAAGCTGTAAAGCAAAAGTCCAACGGATGGTGAAACCAGAGGTCAGGAACCAGAAGAGTAGTCAGACGAAGCCAGGATCAGGAACCAGCAGGGAAGTCAGACGAAGCCAGGATCAGGAACCAGCAGGGAAGTCAGACGAGGCCAGGATCAGGAACCAGCAGAGAAGTCAGACGAAGCCAGGATCAGAACCAGAAGCAGCAGCAGTCTTAGAAGCATGTGCACACAGGAGGACCAAGCAAGGAACTGAAGTCACAGACCTCCTATATATGTGAGCCAGGTATCCAGCTCCTCCCAGTGGGAAGGAGGAGCCGCAGGGTGGGAGGCTACAAGAGACCTAGAAACCAAGATGGCCGCCAGCACATGTCAAACGAAGGAGACAGGAGAGAGGTAAGACCATGACAGTACCTCCCCCTCAAGGGCCCCTCCTCCGCGGTGCAAAAAACGGTTTCTGAGGGAAGCGTGCGTGGAAGGCTCGGAGCAAGGCAGGAGCATGGACATCTGCGGAGGGAACCCAGGAACGCTCCTCAGGACCATAACCACGCCAGTGGACCAAAACCTGCACCCGACCGCGAACCAGGCGTGAGTCCAGGATATTGCTCACCTCATACTCCTCGTGATTGCCCACTTGGACCGGACGAGGCCGAGGAACCGAGGAAGTGAAGCGATTGCACACCAGTGGCTTCAACAGGGAGACATGAAACACGTTGGAGATCCGCATGCCAGGTGGAAGCGCAAGGGCATAGGCTACCGGGTTTACCCTGCGAAGCACTCGGAAGGGACCAACAAAGCGAGGAGCCAGCTTGGGAGTGGGCACTCGAAGGTTGAGGTTGCGGGTGGACAACCATACACGGTCTCCGACCTGGTAGGAAGGAGCAGGCGCTCGTCTGCGATCAGCCTGGAGTTTCTGGCGCTGCGCAGAGACCTCAAGGGACCTCTGGATCTGTACCCAAGAAGCACGTAGAGCAGAAAGGTGATCCTCCACAGCCGGAATATCCTGGGGAGAGAATGCCTCCGGTAACACGGCAGGTTGGAACCCATAATTGGCCATGAAGGGAGACGTCCCAGAGGAAGAGTTCACAGCCGTGTTCCTGGCAAACTCAGCCCAAGGCAGGAGGTCAACCCAATTGTCCTGGTGATCGGAGACATAGCAACGAAGGAATTGCTCCAAGGCCTGATTGGATCGTTCTGCGGCCCCATTGGACTGAGGGTGGTAGGCCGAGGAGAAGGAGAGATGAATCCCCAACTGGGAGCAAAAGGCGCGCCAGAACCTGGACACAAACTGACTCCCCCGATCCGACACTATCTCTTTGGGCAAACCGTGCAACCGGAAGACCTCCCGGGCAAAAATCGTGGCCAACTCTTGTGCAGAGGGTAACTTCTTGAGAGGAACACAGTGGCACATTTTGGAAAACCGATCCACAATCATGAGAATGACCGTATGGCCTCGGGATGCAGGGAGGTCCACAATGAAATCCATCCCCAGGTGTGACCATGGGCGCTCCCCGGTGGCTATGGGTTGCAGCAGGCCCAACGGAAGGTGCCGAGGGGACTTACTTTGGGCACAAACGGAGCATGCCGCTACATATGCGGCGATGTCGGAACGTAGGGAAGGCCACCAGAACAGACGTGAAACAGCCCAGGACAGCTGATTCTTACCAGGATGCCCCGCGGTCTTGGAGTTATGGTAGGTTCGCAACAACCGAGTGCGCAACTCCTCAGGCACAAAACATCTGCCGTTGGGTGTCCCAGAGGGAGCACCAGACTGAGCCGCCAAAATCTGCTCACCAAGGGGAGAGGTCAGGCTGGTGCGAATGGCAGCCAGGATCTGATTCGGAGGTATGACCGAAGTCGGTATAGATTCCTCCCTGGACAGCTCGGAGTACTGCCGTGATAAGGCATCCGCCCTGATGTTCTTGGAACCAGGTAGGTAGGAGACCACGTAATTAAAACGTGACAAGAACAGAGCCCATCTGGCCTGACGTGGTGTCAATCTCTTGGCCTCAGAAAGGTAGGTCAGATTCTTGTGGTCCGTCAGGATGAGAACCGGAACCACCGAGCCCTCGAGCAAGTGCCTCCACTCTTTGAGAGCCTGCACTATGGCCAATAACTCCCTGTCACCAATCTGATAGTTGCACTCCGCGGATGACAGTTTCCGGGAGTAAAACCCACAAGGAAGCAGCGGACCCTCTGGTGTCCTACGCTGAGACAGAAGGGCGCCTACTCCCGTCTCGGACGCGTCCACCTCGAGGACAAAGGGCAACCCAGGGTTGGGATGAGACAGAATCGGAGCTGACACAAAGGCAGATTTTAGGGCCTCAAAAGCCCGGATGGCCTCGAGCGGCCAGACCTGGGAATTACTGCCCTTCCTGGTCAGATCCGTGAGAGGCTTGGCCAGCATGGAGAAGTCCCTGATGAACTTCCGATAATAATTGGCGAAGCCCAAAAAACGCTGCAAGGAACGAAGACCACTGGGCTGAGGCCACTGTAAGACAGCCGAAACCTTCTCAGGATCCATGGAGAACCCCTCAGCGGAAATGATGTAACCTAGGAAGGTTACCTGGGATCGGTGAAATTCGCATTTCTCAAGCTTACCGAACAGCTTGTTCTCTCGTAACCGTTGCAACACTCGTTTGACATCCAGAATGTGGGCCTCCCTGGATTCAGAATATACCAAGATGTCATCCAAATAGACCACCACACACTGCTGCAACAGGTCACGGAAAACATCGTTGATGAATTCCTGAAAGACTGCGGGCGCATTGCACAACCCAAAGGGCATAACCAAGGATTCATAATGACCGGTCCTGGTGTTAAAGGCGGTCCTCCACTCATCGCCCGCCTTGATCCTTACCAGGTTATATGCCGCCCTCAGGTCGAGTTTGGTAAAGACCGTGGCCCCTTTAAGGCGATCGAACAGCTCGGAAATCAAGGGTATCGGGTAAGCGTTCTTGATCGTGATGCGATTGAGACCCCTGTAATCGATGCAAGGCCTCAACTCACCGCCCTTCTTTTTCACAAAGAAAAATCCAGCCCCTGCCGGGGACGAGGATTTGCGAATGTGACCACGGGACAGCGCCTCCATCACGTACTCCTCCATGGCCTCATTCTCCGCAACCGACAGTGGATAGACCTTGCCGCGAGGAGGAACGGCACCAGGTTGTAACTCAATGGCACAATCATATGGGCGGTGC
The DNA here is from genome assembly GCF_905171775.1 of Rana temporaria. Lineage (NCBI taxonomy): Eukaryota > Metazoa > Chordata > Amphibia > Anura > Ranidae > Rana > Rana temporaria. The sequence continues at coordinate 90,949,818 of NC_053490.1, forward strand.
GGAGGTAGGGCAACTGCACGTACCTTATCGAATACATCCCGGTACTCCTCGTATTCGGGAGGCAACAGAGAGTCCGAGGAAGTACACAGCAACTTGACAGGCCCATGGATGCACTTAGCCCCACACTGTGGTGACCATGAGAGGATCTCGGCCGATCTCCAGTCAAAAGTCGGATTATGCTTCTGGAGCCAGGGGTACCCCAAGACCACCGAGTAGTGTGGAGACGAAATAACTTGGAAGCAGACCGACTCTCTGTGAGCGACACCAATGGCTACCCCCACTGGAAGGGTCTCATGAGTCACGTGTGACGGTTGGAGGGGTCTGCCGTCTATCGCCTCTAGAGCCAGCGGGGAACCTCGAGCCTGTAGAGGAATGGAATTGGCGGCAGCGAACTCACTATCAATGAAAAAACCACCAGCACCAGAGTCCACCAACGCCTGGGTCGTCACCGAGCCCCCGACCCAGGAGAGGACAACAGTGATCAGTGGTTTATCAACACGGGAAACCGGGGACGAGGAGACTCCACCCAAGATCTGCCCCCGACAGGATCTTAGGTGCGAGCGTTTCCCGGACGGTTCGGACATGCCAACCGAAAATGCCCATCGAGACCACAGTACATGCATCGGCCCTCGCGTCTCCGGAGTACCCTCTCCCCCTCGGACAAGCGAGCAAACCCCAGCTGCGAGGGTTCACCCCCAGACAAGTCAACACCAGGAGGCGTGGGAGGAGAGGGAGGCACGGGTGGGACAGCAAACGTAGGCGCCAAACTGTTAGGAGGCCTCCGCAGGCTCACCTTAAAGGAAGGTCTCTCCCTGAGTCTGGTGTCAATCAAAATCAGGAAAGAAATAAGAGCCTCGAGCTCCACTGGTAGGTCCTTAGCTGCAACCTCATCCTTCAAGGCATCCGAGAGACCATGAGAGAAAGCAGCGACCAGGGCCTCATTATTCCAACCTACCTCTGCTGCCAGGGTACGAAACTCAATGGCATATTCGGCTACGGATCGTGAACCCTGTCTGACGGACATAAGGAGCTTCGCAGCAGAGGCGGCGCGAGCCGGCACATCGAATACCTTCCGAAGAGAAGCAACAAAACCGGAAAACTCGGCAACCACCGGATTGTTGTTCTCCCATAAAGGACTGGCCCAGGCCAAGGCCTTGTCAGAGAGCAGCGAGATCAAGAACCCCACCTTTGATCTCTCAGTGGAAAAGGCATGTGGCAGCAACTCGAAATAAATGCCCACTTGGTTAAGGAAACCTCGGCACTGAGTTGGCTCTCCCCCAAATCGCTGTGGAAGGGGGGCAGAACCGGACATACCCCGAAACACCGCAGGCGCAACAACAGGTGTCGAGGTAGACTCTGGCGCAACAGTCGGATCGGCCGTAGGAGCGGGCCCAGGAGCGACGACCGACCCATCGGCAACGGGAGCGAAATGAGCCGTGCGTTCAAGCAGGGTTTGCAACGCCACGGCGAACTGACCCAACAGGGACTCCAGCTGATCAAGTCTGGCAACCAGCGTGGGTAGCGAGGATGGCTCTGTACCGTCAAAATTCATGGCTTGGTCCTAATGTTACGGAACCATGAACCAGACGTACAACAAGAGATAAGTGAAAATAAGAAGGCTTTATTGAAAATCAAGCTGTAAAGCAAAAGTCCAACGGATGGTGAAACCAGAGGTCAGGAACCAGAAGAGTAGTCAGACGAAGCCAGGATCAGGAACCAGCAGGGAAGTCAGACGAAGCCAGGATCAGGAACCAGCAGGGAAGTCAGACGAGGCCAGGATCAGGAACCAGCAGAGAAGTCAGACGAAGCCAGGATCAGAACCAGAAGCAGCAGCAGTCTTAGAAGCATGTGCACACAGGAGGACCAAGCAAGGAACTGAAGTCACAGACCTCCTATATATGTGAGCCAGGTATCCAGCTCCTCCCAGTGGGAAGGAGGAGCCGCAGGGTGGGAGGCTACAAGAGACCTAGAAACCAAGATGGCCGCCAGCACATGTCAAACGAAGGAGACAGGAGAGAGGTAAGACCATGACAAAACCCCAATTTTTATTTTTTTATGTCACAATGTACAGTATAAGATTTCCTATCATCTGTGCCCAGTCTTGCCACACAGAGTTAATCCAGCTCTGAGCAATCCTCTTTTATTGTTCAGTGAAATAAAACGGACTTACAGAAAAAACCTTAGTCCATTCCGCCCCCTTGCTGTGAGTGACAGGTTATTTACATATCTATTTGCACTAGCCTGGAGACAGGCATTATTTTTTAATTCCCACCCCCACTCCTTTTCTGAAGTCATGTGGTTACTTTTCTGGATTTTGACTGGATGTTAGTGATCATAGCAGAGTTTAGTGTAAGTAATACATAGGAAAAAATGCATGTTGACAAGGGGAGTGTAGAGGAGGGCGGGGAGTCTACTGACATCACAACTCCACCCACAGAGCTCCAGACAACAGATCCACCCACAGAATCTGCAGTTTTTCAGTTCTTATAACAGACAGAGGGTAAACATTTGAACATTTGACAGGTAAGGATACATGCAGGAGACATCTCTCTCTCTCTATATATATATATATATATATATATATATATATATATATATATATATATATATATATATATATATATATATATATATATATATATATATCTATCTATCTATCTATCTATCTATATATATAGATCAGCACTACAGCAGCAGTTTAGAAAGGATGAGAGTGGGTTTACATCCACTTTAAGCCACTCTAAAATGTGTGCAACATCAGCACTGTCTCCTATTGCAGTGTCCCCCTCTGTGTGCGATTTATAAAAAATTATATCGGCTCTGAAATTAGGTATTTACAAAAAAAAAATTTTTTTTTATAAATCACACACAGAGGGGGACACTGCAATAGGAGGCAGTGCCGATGGTGCATAAATGTTACAGTTATTTATGCAGCAGGATCAGAGGGGGTGGGCACTGTTACTAGCTGACAGGTATGGAGGGGAGGGGGGACACAGGAGCACAGAAGAGACAGAAAGCAGGCTGCGGATGATGGAGGCATGTAAACTGACCACGGTGTCAGGGATCAGCAGCCATGATACACTGTGGTGAGGGGGAAGGTAGAAACTGGCCTGATCAGCCAGGTTTTGTAGGTGTTACAGGAGGTCAAATGACACAGCACAAGCACTGTGTCACATAGCTGCCCCTCCAGCGCTCATTAGAGCGCTGGGCTATTGACGGGGTAGCAGGCTCTGGCTCTCAGTGGCTTGCTGAGACGCTTAGCCAGGTGCCGGTCCAGGATTGTGGGAGGATCCCGACCATATTATCACAATCTTTCCCCAGCCTTGACTGGCTTTGTGACGTCAGTCGACTCCTCTAGAAACATCAATACAACCTAATATATAAATTAGAAAACAACGTGCAATAAAGGCGACATTACACCCAACTTACAAACACAGCAGGCCATGGTCTGGGAATGTGTCACGGGTTATGGACAGAACATTTTGACACAATTTAAATATGACATTTTACACTCATGCTGCTGGTGCTGAATAAATGACAGTCAAAACAAATAAGCTGTTTGAGTCCTTCAATTGTAATTTCTGGACCCACAGCAGAAAGCCGTTTGGCGTTCAGGATTTCCAACCCTTCTCTGTGCCCGGACACTGGAAATTATTACTCAAAATCTCACCAGTTAGGCAGGCCATTCATTATATAATTTTCCTTTAGATTTACCTTCAGCTATGTAGTGCACGGGCCTGCCTGGCTGCATACAATGTAAAGTGTTTAGGTTTGACCTCATATTATATGGTTTTGGTAAATGTAAAGGAAAATTGTATAATGTATGGCCAGCCACAGACTGTGTTCAGTATTGGATACAACTATGACCCTGAAAGCTGCCAAACTTAAAAGGTCACTAAAGGAAAACATTTTTTTTGCTGAAATTACTGTTTACAGGGTTTAGAGACATAAAAGTTAACTGATTCCTTTTAAAAATGATTACAAATAGATAAAAATCAATCATATAATGTGCCTGCAGGTTAGTTTCACTTTTAAACTGGTTTCATGTTCCTGTGAACTAAAGAGACACACAGAACAAAAACAAACAAATCCAGGGCAGTGTTTTGTTTTTAAAATGAATCTGATTGGTTCTGTTAAGTTTTAGGCCCCGTACACACGACAGAGTTTCTCGGCAGAATTCACAGAGAAACTCGGTCAAAACCCGGATTCTGCCGAGAAACTCTGTCGTCTGTACAGTTTTGGATCGATGGAGCCGCCGAGGAGCTCGACGAGAAAATAGAGAACATGTTCTCTATTTTCTCGTTGTTCTATGGGAGAAGGCGGCCCGCCGAGCTCCTCGGCGGCTTCATCCCAAAACTCGACGAGGAACTCGACGTGCCAAGCACGTCGAGTTCCTCTGTCGTGTGTACGGGGCCTCTGACACACAGTAATGACAGCTTAGACCACCGTGAAAAGCTCCCAGTATGATGGTTATAAGGAAACAGACAACCAGGAAGTGTGGAAATCACAGCAGAATTACAGCTACTTCAAAGCAAAAACGAACAATCAGGACATGAAACCAGTACTGCAGTAAGCTAAAAAAAAAAAAATCCTTTAAACATGATTTTATCTATCTAGGGGAAAACTGCTCAGCAAACCACATTTATAAGGACAAAGCTTTCTTTTAAATTGTTAATTGTTTAATTTAGTTAACAAAACCATTAACAGGCATCTGGACTGTAATTTAGTTCATAAGGATCCATTTATAATCCACCAGTACTTGCGGTTTTATTCAACACAACAGAACAAACAACCAGTCAGGAATTTATTGCATTTACATTAGACTAGCGAAGGGAGAATTTTTTTTTTCTTATGAGCTACTGTGCCTTTTAATTTACCGTAACGGAATTAGACAATGCCCATTTTCTGGTGGCCCACAATCAACAATGCCCATTACCCAGTGGCCAACAATCAACAATGCTCATTCCTTGATGGCCATTAATCTCCCTTCCTTGGTAGTTAGATCAACAATGCGCATTTTTTGTTTTCCAACTTTTAACAATACATTGTCTGGTGGTCTATGATCAACAATGCCCACTATCTAGTGGTCACCAATCAACAATACCCATTCCCAGGTGGCCAATTATCAACAATGCACATTCCTGGTGGCCAAAGATCATAATGCACATTCCCTGGAGGTTAATGATCACCGATGCATATTCTCTGGAAATCCATGATCAACCATGCACCTGATGGTCAAAGATCAACAATGCTCATTCCCTGGTGGCCAATGACCAGCCATGCTCATTCCCTGGCGGTCAAAGGTCAATAATGGGCATTCCCTGGTGGCCATCTATCTACAATGCACATTCATTGGTGGCTAACAATGTTCATTTCCTTGGTGACCAAACATCTTCAAAAAAGCATCCCCTGGTGGCCAGAAATAAATAATGTCCATCCCCTGGTGGCCAGAAATAAATAATGTCCATCCCCTGGTGGCCAGAAATAAATAATGTCCATCCCCTGGTGGCCAGAAATAAATAATGTCCATCCCCTGGTGGCCAGAAATAAATAATGTCCATCCCCTGGTGGCCAGAAATAAATAATGTCCATCCCCTGGTGGCCAGAAATAAATAATGTCCATCCCCTGGTGGCCAGAAATAAATAATGTCCATCCCCTGGTGGCCAGAAATAAATAATGTCCATCCCCTGGTGGCCAGAAATAAATAATGTCCATTCCCTGGTGGCTAACGATTAACAATACCCATTTTGCGCACAAAGTGTGCATATAGACAAAACATCCATATAAGCATATAGTCCAAATGCCCATTCCCTGGTGGCCAGTGGTAAATAATGCCCATCCCCTGGTTGGCAGTGAGAATTAATGCACATTCCTGGTAACCAGTGATCAAAATTGTAATTTTCCTGGTGGCAAGAAACATCAATGTCTATTCCCTGGTGGTAAATAAAACCTATTCTCTGGTGGCTGCAGATAAAAGATAGCCTCTGCAGAGGCGCATTGCAGGCGGTATTACCGCAGTATCCCATTGTTTTAAATGGGAAGGAGCGGTGAAGGAGCGGTATACATGCCGCTCCTCTCACCGCTCCAAAGATGCTGCTTGCAAGAGATTTTTTTCTCTCCTGCCAGCGCATCGCCTCATTGTGAAAGCTCTCCGGCTTTCACATTGAGGTTGCTGGGCAGGAGTTTTTCAGGCGGTATAGCAGTGCTATTTTTAGCGCTGTACCGCCTGAAAAACTCCTCAGTGTGAAAGGGGTCTAAGTGATGAACAATGTCCAAATCCTGCTAGCCAATGAACAACAATGTCAATACCCTGCTAGCCAAAGATCAACACAATGTTTATACCATGGTGACCAGTGATCAACACTGTCCATACCCTGGTAATTAGTGATCAACACTGTCCATACCCTGGTAATTAGTGATCAACACTGTCCATACCCTGGTGACCAGTCATCAACACTGTCCATACCCTGGTGACCAGTCATCAACACTGTCCATACCCTGGTGACCAGTCATCAACACTGTCCATACCCTGGTGACCAGTCATCAACACTGTCCATACCCTGGTGACCAGTCATCAACACTGTCCATACCCTGGTGACCAGTCATCAACACTGACCATGCCCTGGTGACCAGTGATCAACACTGTCCATACCCTGGTGACCAGTCATCAACACTGACCATGCCCTGGTGACCAGTGATCAACACTGTCCATACCCTGGTGACCAGTGATCAACACTGTCCATACCCTGGTGACCAGTGATCAACACTGTCCATACCCTGGTGACCAGTGATCAACACTGTCCATACCCTGGTGACCAGTGATCAACACTGTCCATATCCTGGTAATTAGTGATCAACACTGTCCATACCCTGGTAATTAGTGATCAACACTGTCCATACCCTGGCCTGGAGATCACTTATGCACTATTCCTAGTGGGCAGTGATAACCAGTACCCTTTCCCTGGTGACCAGTGATAAATAATTCTGATTCTCCAATGGCCAGTGATTTATAATGCCCTTTTCCTTGTGGCCAGTGATACATAATGGCCATTTACTGGCTGCCAACAATAAATATCCCCCATTCCTTGTTGGCCACTAATAATTAATGCCCATTACCTGGTGGCCAGTGACAAATAATGTCTTTGGGGAAGGAAAACAATAAAAGGTTTTAAATTTTTTTTACAAATAAATATGTGAATAGTGTGGCGCGCATATGTATTCAGCCCCCCGAGTCAATACTTTGTAGAACCTCCTTGTAGAACCTCCTTTCACTGCCATTACAGCTGCAAGTCTTTTTGGGTATTTCTCTACCAGCTTTGTACATCTAGATGGTGACACCTTTGCCCATTCTTTGCCAAATAGCTCAAGCTCTGTCAGATTGGATGGAAAGCATGAAAAAAAAAAACCCCTGATCCGTCCTTTTATTTAATCGGCTCCCGCGGCCACCTTCCGGCTCCCTCATAAATTTAGCCCCCGGCGCGGCGGCCTGTAGCGTGGTACTTGGCCAGGGGGAGGGAGGGAGCGACTGACGCATGGACGCCTGCATTAAACGGCCGGTGATTGACCAGACCGGGTGCATGTCATACCAGAGGCGGGCTCGCATTCATACATACACATGGTAAGGGCATCAATTTAGACAGGAGCCAACTGGATTGATTGATGCAAGTATGGAGTGAATGGTGCGTGAGTGTACTAATGTACAGAGAGGAAGAGGTGGGGCTCTAACAGGAAAAGGTGGAGCCTAAAGTGGAAGGGGTGTGGTTTACAGATGATAGGGCATGTCTTAAACAGGAAGGGGTGGGTCATATTTAAATTAGGGGGCGCATGAGTTTAGTCAGGCCTAGGGCAGCACAAAACCTAAATACACCTCTGGCAGTAAGTACATATAACCTCCGTAAGTTCACAGAACCCAACTCCTAGCAGGAAGTACACAACACCTAGTAAGTCCAGCACCTAGCAGTAAGTACCACAAGGCTTATCAGTAAGTACACAATACCTACAGTAGCAGTGACTACATACAGCCTGGTAGTAAGTACATAGCATCTAGAAATGAGTACACAGCACCTAGCAGTAAGTCCACAACACCAAGCAGTACATACATAACACCTTGCAGTAAGTCCAGCAACTAGCAGTAAGTCCAGAACCCTTAGCAGTAAGTCCAGCACCTTGCAGTAAGTACACTTAGCAGTAAGTCCATAACCCTTAGCAGTAAGTCTAGCAGTAAGTACACTTAGCAGTAGGTCCAGCACCTAGCAGTAAGTACACGTAGCAGTAGAGCTGCACAATAAATCGCGGAGAGAATCGCAATCTCGATTCTCCCCGCCTGCAATCTCCCCGCGGGATTAACCAGCGTGGAACGCAACTGCCGCCGATATCGGAACCGACGTCAGCAGTCTGCGCTGCTGGATGGATGCCTGGGCTTCTCGTGCAGATCTGTACAACTGTAGTGTGTATCCATGCGCCACCCAGTGGTTTCCGGCGGTACTGCTTCTGATGTATTCATCTTTCTCACAGTTCTGTACAACTGTGTGTATCCATGCGCCACCCAGTGGTTGCCGGCGGTACTGCTTTTGATGTATTAATCTTTCTCACAGTTCTGTACAACTGTGTGTATCCATGCGCCACCCAATGGTTGCTGGCAGTACTGCTTCTGATGTATAAAAAACAGACCAGTGATGTGTCTTTAATGTTAAAGAACATAATATAACTCCTATGAAAAAAGCAGAATCAAAGTTTGATTTTGCTTTTTTCATAGGAGTTATATGGTCTTTAACATTATAGACATATCACTGGTCTGTTTTTTATATATTCATATTTTCAGATAAATCACAGGTTTATTTATTTATTTGGGGGGGGGGGGAGTTCTGGCATTCAGTTTTTGAGAATCGTGAGAGAATCGTGATCTTTAGTCTAAGCAAAAGAATCGTGATTCTCATTTTCACCAGAATCGTGCAGCTCTACTTAGCAGTATGTCCAGCACCTAGCAGTAAGTCCACAACACCAAGCAGTGCATACATAACACCTTGCAGTAAGTCCAGCAACTAGCAGTAAGTCCAGTACCTAATAGAAATAAGTACCGCTCCAAGCCTTACAACCTATGCTGTGTTCCCGCCCTGTTGCACTGTCAGGTGCAGACTCTGCGCTAATCTGTGGAAAGAAGAAATTATCCTGGACTGCCGCACTCTGATAGGCGATTTATTGAAACAAAATAAACAAAGGATAAAATCCAAAACAGTGTAATGTCCAAAAATTCATGCAACACTGCAATCAATGGTAGGGAGTGGACACAGGGGACAAAAAGGCTAACATGTTTCATATCATGGATAGATGCTTACTCATAGCTGGATGTGAAACATGTTAGCCTTTTTGTCCCCTGTGTCCACTTCCTACTATTAATTGCAGTGTTACATGAATTTTTGGACATTATAGTTTTGGATTTTATCCTTTGTTTAATGTGTTTCAATAAATCGCCTATCAAAATGCGGCAGTCCAGGATCATTTCTTCTTTCCAAAGTCCAGCACCTATCAGTAAGTACACATAGCAGTAAGTCCAGCACCTAGCAGTAAGTACACTTAGCAGTAAGTCCAGCATCTAGCAGTAGGTACATAACCCTTACTAGTAAGTCCAGCACCTAGCAGTAAGTACACTCAGGCCCTGTACACATGACCGAGGAACTCGACGTGCCAAACACATCGAGTTCCTCGTCGAGTTCAGGGTGGAAGCCGCCAAGGAGCTCGGCGGGCCGACTTTCCTCATTGAACAACGAGGAAATAGAGAACACGTTCTCTTTTCGGCCCGGCGAGTTCCTCGACGGGTTCCTCGCTGAAAAGTGTACACACGACCGGGTTTCTCGCCAGAATCCAGCTCCGACCGAGTTTCTGGCTGAATTCTGCCGAGAAACTCGGTCGTGTGTATGGGGCCTTAGCAGTAAGTCCAATACCTAGCTAGCAGTAAGTCCAACACCTAGCAGTAAGTACACTTAGCAGTAAGTACACTTAGCAGTAAGTCCAGTACCTAGCAGTAAGTCCAATACCTAGCAGTAAGTCCAGTACCTAGCAGTGAGTCCAGTACCTAGCAGTAAGTACATAACACCTAGCAGTAAGTACAACACCTAGCAGTAAGTACACTTATCAGTAAGTTCAGCACCTAGCAGTAAGTCCAATACCTAGCAGTAAGTCCAGTACCTAGCAGTGAGTCCAGTAAGTCCAACACCTAGCAGTAAGTAAAGCACCTAGCAGTAAGTGCACTTATCAGTAAGTCCAGCACTTAGCAGTAAGTAAAGCACCTAACAGTAAGTCCAACAGCTAGCAGTAAGTCCAGCACCTAGCAGTAAGTTCAGCACCTAACAGTAAGTTCAGCACCTAACAGTAAGTTCAGCACCTAGCAGTAAGTTCAGCACCTAGCAGTAAGTTCAGCACCTAGCAGTACGTTCAGCACCTAGCAGTACGTTCAGCACCTAACAGTTAGTTCAGCACCTAGCAGTAAGTAAAGCACCTAGCAGTAAGTGCACTTATCAGTAAGTCCAGCACCTAGCAGTAAGTGCACTTATCAGTAAGTCCAGCACCTAGCAGTATGTCCAGCACCTAGCAGTACGTTCAGCACCTAGCAGTACGTTCAGCACCTAGCAGTAAGTTCAGCACCTAGCAGTAAGTCCATCACCTAGCAGTAAGTCCAGCACCTAGCAGTAAGTTCAGCACCTAGCAGTAAGTTCAGCACCTAGCAGTAAGTTCAGCACCTAGCAGTAAGTTCAGCACCTAGCAGTAAGTCCAGCACTTAGCAGTAAGTTCAGCACCTAGCAGTAAGTCCAGCACTTAGCAGTAAGTCCAGCACCTAGCATTAAGTCCAGCACCTAGCAGTAAGTCCAACAGCTATCAGTAAGTCCAGCACCTAGCAGTAAGTTCAGCACCTAGCAATAAGTACACTTAGCAGTAAGTACAATGCCTAGCAGTAAGTACATAACACTTAGCAGTAAGTCCAGCACCTAGCAGTAAGTTCAGCACCTAGCAATAAGTACACTTAGCAGTAAGTACAATACCTAGCAGTAAGTACAATACCTAGCAGTAAGTACAATGCCTAGCAGTAAGTACATAACACTTAGCAGTAAGTCCAGCACCTAGCAGTGAGTTCACTTAGCAGTAAGTCCAGAAGCAGTAAGTACACTTAGTAAGTCCAGCACCTAGCAGTAAGTTCAGCATCTAGCAGTACACTTATAAGTAAGTCCAGCACCTAACAGTAAGTCTAAGGCCCCATACTCACGAGCAAACATGTCTGCTGAAACTGGCCCGCAGGCCAGTTTCAGCAGACATGTTTGGTCATGTGTGGGCGCGAGCGGGCCGAATTCCAGCAAACATTTGCCCGCCGGGCCTTTTCCCAGCAGACAAATATTCCTGGACTTGTTTTAAAACAGCCCGCTGGAATTCAGCCCGCTCGGACATGTACGGTCGTCAGTACAGACCTACCGTACATGTCCAGGCGCCCGCTGTCCCTCGCATGCGCCGAATGACTTCGACGCATGCGTGGAAGCATTTTAAAGGCGGGCCGCGCACGTCGCCGCGTCATTGTCGCGGCGACACCGCGTCATCGACGCGGCGACACCGCGGACACGCCCCGCGTATTGTTTACGCGCGGACTTCTGTACGATGGTGTGTACAACCATCGTACAGAAGCCCTCTGGCAGACATGTATGGTGAAAACGGTCCGACGGACCGCTTTCACCATACATGTTTGTCCGTGTGTACCCGGCCTAACACTTAGTAGTAAGTCCAGCACCTAGCAGTAAGTAGACCTAGCAGTAAGTCCAATACCTAGCAGTAAGTCCAATACCTAACAGTAAGTCTAACACTTAGTAGTAAGTCCAGCACCTAGCAGTAAGTAGACCTTGCAGTAAGTCCAATACCTAGCAGTAAGTCCAATACCTAACAGTAAGTCTAACACTTAGTAGTAAGTCCAGCACCTAGCAGTAAGTAGACCTAGCAGTAAGTCCAATACCTAGCAGTAAGTCCAGCACTCAGCAGTAGGTCCAGCACCTAACAGAAAGTTCACTTAGCAGTAAGTCCAGAAGCAGTAAGTACACTTAGTAATTCCAGCACTTAGCAGTAAGTCCATCACCTAGCAGTAAGTACACTTATCGGTAAGTCCAGCACCAGGCAGAGAAGCAAACTATAGGCTCGCTGTCCTGTCAGTCGGTGAGTGAGTAGTAGGACTCACCTGAAGTCCTGGTAATATCAGTCAGTAGGAGTTGTAGTAGGACTCACCTGAAGTCCTGGTAATATCAGTCAGTAGGAGTAGTAGTAGGACTCACCTGAAGTCCTGGTAATATCAGTCAGTAGGAGTAGTAGTAGGACTCACCTGACGTCCCGGTCCTGTCAGGGAAATGGAATCTGTTTGTATATTCATTCCCAGAGGAATGGCGATCCCGGGACTGGCTGGGCTTCATCCAGGCAACTTTTCTCAGTCCTCGCCCTCTCAGGGTGTCATCAGTGTGTGTCCTGCCGGGGTGTGATCACTAGAGGCAGAGGGAGCAGCCCCAGCCATGCACGGAGTATACGGGCGGCTCCGGGAGACACACACACAGCTGTATGAGAGGAGCGGAGACATGAGTGAGAGGAGAGCCCGCTGTTCTACAATCAGCGCAGCCCGCTAATCCCTTTAGATGTGTACACTCCCCAATGTGTCCGCTAGGTGGTGCTGCTGCTTATTCATCAATCAATTGCTCAGTTACGTTGTATCAGATGAGATCTCAGCGCAGCCTAGACTCACCATAGGGGAGAGGAGATGGTGTGACTGAGACCTCCTGCAGACCAATAGACAAGCAATGCACTGATTACAAAGCTCTAACCAATTATCTTCACACACAGCAATAAAATATCTCTAGCCATGATCATGGAAGAAAGCCTAGGGATTTTTGAAATGTATATAATTTTTATTACACATTTTTAATGTTTATTATTAAATAGCTTTCTTCTGGTGGTATTTGATCAATATTGGGTTCTTTATTTTTTTTATTTTTGTGCTAAAAAAAAACAATCTTTTGATTATTTTCTGCTATAAAACATATCCAAAAAAAAAAAAAATGTCTTTATAACATTTATGGACAAAATGTATTATGTTACAATTTTAACAAAAAACATCCCAGTAGGTGAATATTGACTGGTTTATAATTATAGTATAAAATGACTGTTTTGCATGAAAGTTGTAGCATCTATAAACTATGTTATACATACTGGAATTATATATATAAATATATATAAATATATATATATATATATATATATATATATATATATATATATATATATATATATATATATATATATATATATATATATATATATATATATATATATATATATAGCAGTGGTGGCCACTCCATTAGGGGCCCAGGGGTGCCACCCCCCAATCCATGCGCCCGGCTTCTAATCTACATGCAGGGCGCTGGACACATGGATATCAATGTTTTTTTTTTTTTTTTAAGCACATGACTAGAGTCTGAGGCTCTAATTGGCTTAAAAAAAGGGTGGTTGTATGACAATAGCAAATTAATATTCGCTATTGTCTTCCTCCTTCTCCTCCCAGCCAACCAGGACCCGATTGGCCAAGAGGAGAAGCAACCATATTGGCAAGCCGAACCTGCCAATGCCGGGCTGGTGAGCGGACGGGCGAGCGATGGGGGGCTGGTGTTTGATTTACGGAGCAATGGGGGGTGGCTTTATTTGTTTTCCCCCCAAAACAGAGCACCAGCCGCCACTGGTATATAGAGAAAGCTGCTGCTGACTTTTAAAATAAGGACACTTACCTGTCCAGCTCACCTGCGATGTCGGCACCCGAAGCCAATCTATCCCTCGGCTCTCGGCTGCTGCCGCCGCCATCTTCGGTAAGGGAATGAGGAAGTGAAGCCTTGCGGCTTCACTTCCTGGTTCCCTACTGTGCATGCGCGACTCGCAATGGGCATTCCCACTGGTTCCTGCTGTCTTCAGGGACCTGTGTGCCTCCCAGAAGACAGCGGGGGGCGGGGAAGAAAAGGCATTAGAAGTGGCATAGATACCTACAGGTGGCTTGGGTATCTATGCCCAGGAGTGGGAGCAAAATAACTGCATTACACAGGTATCTGCCCCCCTGAAAGGTGCCAAATATGACACCGGAGGGTTCCGAAAAGCGGAAGTTCAATTTTTGGGTGAAACTCCGCTTTAAACTGCACCTATGCTTCTCAGCAGTCATAATCATGTATACTGTAGTAATAGTATTTCAATAAGGAAGGTCCATTGCAAGGATAAAAAACACGTGGGGGTGGAGGAAAACGTCCCCTTTGCCATCCCCCTCCTCTGCCGGCCACCCCCTCTCTGTCAGACACCCCCTGTTAGCCACCCCCCATCAGCCACCTCCTCTCTCTATCAGCCACCACCTCTCTGTCAGCCACCCCCTCTCTATCAGCCCCCCTCTGTCAGCCACCCCCTCTGTTAGTCACCCCCCTCTGCCAGCCATCCCCCCTATCAGCCACCCCCCTCTGTCAGCCACCCCCTCTCTGCCAGCCCCCCTGTCAGCCACCCCCCTCTGTAAGCCACCCCCTCTCTGTCAGCCCCCTCCTCTGTAAGCCCACCCTCTCCATCAGCCACCCGCCCTCTCACATCCCTTCTCTCTCCCATCCCGCTCTCTTCAAGCCCCCCTCTCACCCTCCTCTCTCTTTCAGCCCCCTCTCACCCCCTTACTCTGACCCCCTCTCTTCCACCCTCTTCTTTCTCTCTCTCACCCCACCCCCTCTCTCTCTCTCATCCCCTCTCCCTTCTGCCTCCCCCCTTTCTGTCACCCCCACCTACTTCTCACCTCCTCCTCTCACCCACTCTCACCTTCCTTCCCCCACCTCTTTTCTACCTCAGTGTCTTGATTCCTGTGTCTTGCCAACACACTGGGCACAGCAATGCAGCACCTGCCTCTACTTTGCCTTCTCCCTAAGCCCCCCCCCCCCCCCCCACACACACACAATGGAAGGAAGGAAGCAAAATAGCACTACAGTAGAGCAGCTTCGCTCTACCCCCAAACTCCAGCTCCCACACTTCCTGGCTCAAAACAGCTATTGGTAAGTCAATCCAATGGGGGTCTTTAGGGGAACACACCTGATCTAATAGAGGCTTCTAAAAGAGGGGGCTGATGTGAGAGGACTCTAAACAAATGGGGGAGCCCATATAGATGCACAACAGCAGCTATATGGGCACCTGTGACAATTACTAAGCCCCTCCCCTTCATGACATTGTTAAAAAGGGCCGGAGAATTGGGAACCTTAATATGATTCCCACCATCTGAAAAAAGTTCTGCGGATGCCCATGCCGCCAGCCCCTGCACTAACCCCACCTAGGTGGCAGGTTCCCCCTTGTGTCTCCTCCCGGCCAAACAGAAGTTAGGACTCACAGCCAATCGGGACTCAGGACCCTCTTCCTGATTGGCCGGGAGGAGAAAGAGAAAGACATTAGCGAGTATTAATTTGCTAATACCACACAACTATATGGGTTCAGGACGCAGTACTCTGCGCCCCAAGCACAACCTTTTTGAAGCCAATTAAAGCCTCTGGTTCTAATCAAGTGGTTCTAACAAAAAAAAAAAAAACGATTGGAATCCATGTGTCTGGCAGTCTGCATGTAGATTAGGGGCCGGATGCATAGATTAGGGGGGCTGCACCCCTAATGGACAGGCCAACACTGGTCAACAGGTGAACTGGGCAGAGCTGATAACATTGTTTGACATTTCCTGCAACATTGTCAGCTCACTACAGAAAGTTACAAGCTCACTGAAACTCTGAAACTCTGGCAGAATGAATTAATATTTAATACACGTGCATGTATATTAGAGCGATGTACTGCATGTTTTTTTTATTATTTTGTCCTTACACTTTAAATATTAAAAAAAGAAAAAATGTGTGACTACTCAAGCAT
Organism: Rana temporaria; assembly: GCF_905171775.1. Taxonomy (NCBI): domain Eukaryota; kingdom Metazoa; phylum Chordata; class Amphibia; order Anura; family Ranidae; genus Rana; species Rana temporaria. Next base: position 90,965,743 of record NC_053490.1, read on the forward strand.
CTCTGGCAGAGTTGTCATTTTTCCAACCAGTACATTTAGAAAGGTTGGTCCCACATGTCAATATGAAAAGAAAAAAACAAAAATAAGGATTCACATGTGGAATATTTTAATACAATGTTTTATTACATACATTTATTACAGAACAATTGGAGTATTCATAAAGGGTGTCACCAAAATTGTCACAGACAGGAACATTATTCTGTAGGTACCGGGCACTGTGGTCAGAGTGTCTATATTGGACCCCTTGACCACTGTGCCAGTCACATTGACAGGCTTATCACCAGGTTTTTGTGTAATAGGAGTGGGCAAAGCTTGATGGACAACTGAGAAACTGGTTTCCCCATCAGGTCCACCTGACTGTTGAGTGACAACGCATTTCAATGGGCAGAGCCATAATTTGATATTCGAGTTTTCCCATTGCCATCCACTCTTAATAAAATGTAATGCCGCGTACACACCATCACTTTATGTGATGAAAAAAAAACAACGTTTTTAAAAACGTCACTTTAAATGACCGTGTGTGGGGGAAAACGTTGTTTTATGTCTTGTGAAAAACGACAAAAAAAAATTGAAGCATGCTTCAATTTTATGTGTCGTTTTTCAAAACGTCGTTTTTTACTTCACAGAAATTGACCGTGTGTAGCAAAAAACGACGTTTAAAACAACGTTTTTACACCCGCGCATGCCCAGAAGCTTGTTATGAAGCAAGCTTCAATGGAAAAACGCGGTGAACGTAACCTCGCTTTGCTAGAGCATTGTGAAAAAACGATGGCGTGTAGGCAACATCGTCTTTGAAAATTGAATTTTCAAAAACGTTGTTTTTTACTTCACAGAAAATGACGTTTGTTTTCATTACATAAAGTGATGGTGTGTATGCGGCATAAGATGGACCTAATGGGGAACTTGTTGCTCTGTTCCCCACCAGGCTCTGTCCATACAGTGACAAGTAATTTCTCAAAATATGGGCATAGGTAATATGGGCATGAGTGAGATCACCAATGTCCCTGAACCCTTTTTTTACATTTAGCTTTTCCCTGGGGAAAACTGCCAGAAATATAGTCCTGTGCAGGAAGCTATGACATACATGACAACCTCCCAGCATAGATATGCCCACCATGAGCGCTGGCAAACCTTTCTACACCTGCTCACAGTTGGTCTTAATTACCGCCAGTTGCTTAATCTATGAACTAGATATAATTCTTTAAGAGTCTGCTGCTGCCATAGTGACAGGTTCTTAAAGTGGCAGTAGTAAGAACTACCTTGCTGCCGTGTCAGTAATGTTATCTAAACTGGAGCAAATTAGGCGCAGGTTGTTCAAAAGGAAACTACTGCCAAAAAAGTGAAGTTAACCGCTTGCCGACTGCCTCCTGTTTATATACGTTGGCAAAATGGCACAGTTGCGCAAAGCAACGTACAGGTATGTTGCTTTGAATTTGCCGCCGTGTGAGCTCCCTGAACGTGTCCCTGGGACCCGCAGACTCGATGTCCGCCGGTGTCCCGCATTCGTGTCACGGAGCTGCAGAACGGGGAAATGCCTATGTAAGCAAGGCATTTCCCTGTTCTGCCTTGTGACAGGACACTGATCTACTGCTCCCTGTGATCAGGAGCAGTGATCAAAGTTGTGTCACTGGTAGCCCAGCCCCCTCACAGTTTGAATCACTCCCTAGGACACACTTAACCCCTTTCTCGCCTCCTAGTGGTTAACCCCTTCCTCGCCCCCTAGTGGTTAACCCTTTCCCTGCCAGTGTCAATTACACAGTAATCAGTGCATTTTTATAGCACTGTTCGCTGTATAAATGACAATGGTCCCAACATAGCGTCAAAAGTGTCCGATCTGTCCGCCATAATGTCGGAGTCACGAAAAAAATCGCAGATTGCCGCCATTACTAATAAAAAATTATAATAAAAATGCCATAAAACGATCCCCTATATTGTAGATGCTATAACTTTTGCACAAACCAATCAATATATGCTTATTGCGATTTTTTTTACCAAAAATATGTAGAAGAATACATATCAGTCTAAACTGAGAAAAAAATATATTTTTTTTTGGGGATATTTATTATAGCAAAAAGTAAAAAATATTGCCTTTTTTTCTAAAATGTCCCTCTTTTTTTGTTTATAGCGCAAAAAAAAAATGCACAGGTGATCAAATACCACCAAAAGAAAGCTCTATGTGTGGGAAAAAAGAACGTCAATTTATTTGGGAGCCACGTCGCACGACCACGCAATTGTCAGTTAAAGTGACACTGTGCTGAATCGCAAAAAGTGCTCTGGTCAGGAAGGGGGTAAATTCTTCCGGGGCTGAAGTGGTTATTGTTATACTGAACTCCCGTCAACATTTTATGTGATAGTGGTCCTTTAATAAACTGAAACATAACAATTTAGTGAATGCATTTCTTTCCACCTGGACATGAACAGTTAAACATAATTGTAAATGTGCAGCCATCCAATCCACAAGAGAGTAGCATGCACACCTAAAGGGATGCCAAGGATGGCATATTTCACACCCCACTGGTGAGGACAGCTCCAGACTCATTGGCACTCAGCATATGTAATGACACCTGTGTCCTCCTGAGTCTGGAACTCAGATCAGGTGAGGTCTCTAACATCAGTATCTGGCAGCTGGAGGGAACATCTGGAGGGGATCCACTGACATTAACCCCCTGCCTGCCACAGGGGAGCAATGTCCACTCTGCTTCCCAACAGTCACCTTGTCCTCTAGCTATCTGCAGCTCAGCTATGTGTCCTTTTATGCATTCCAAAAGGATTGCTTATAGGTCATAGTTTTTCTGCAAATTCATTCCATAAAGTTGCTAAATCTGGTTCCCATCAGCGATGGACTACATAGGAATATAGAGAGAGAAAATTCAAAGGATTGCTGCAACAACATTTATTAAAATAAAAGTCACACAAAAAAGTCCATTAAGGGTATTCCATCATTACAGTTTCAGGCTATTATCCATAGTACCCTTCTACAGATAGGAACGCAACACGATTCAAATGCATATGCGTCAGTATTTATATCACAAGCATATTTAGAATCAATCAAGTTAATTACATCATCAATTAAAGTTACATCCGTAAATAATTTTTTTCAATCAGTAACGAAGAAAAAAATGACAGCAAGTTGGATATAATCCCTGACATCACTTTTTCATTAGTGGTGACACCTAGTGTGGGGAAAAAAACAACAATAGTAATGATAATAAAGATACAAAACATTTTATACCCATATACCATCACTGCTCTGAGCCAGTTCACACTACCGCGACCTGGGGGGCGACTTGTGTCGCCCCAAGTCACACGACATGACAAATCACATGTTAGTCAATGAGAGCCGTATTAATGCACGCTACTGAAGTGACTCCGACTTCAGAAAAGGTTCTTGTACTACTTCAAGGTGACTTCTAGGCGACCTGTACCCATAGATTTCAATGGAAGTCGCCTCCAAATCGGATCACTGTGTTAACTGAAGCAACTTTACAGGAAGAGAAAGAGGTTTACTCACACAAGGAGGTACAGATCCATGTCCAAGGTAACCCCCTAGGTCAAAGTGTATCTAAAGAGTGTATCCACTGTACTTCTTTTTTCCCCCTAAGATTAGCTCACGATTGCCACCTCTTCTATTGCGGTTAACCCCATCAATACCCATACATTTTCACTGAGAAATCACATTCTCTTTTTCAATGAAGTGCCTAGCAAGAGGTTACTGTGTGAGTTTATCCCTGATTGAACATCTATGGCATGCAGTGCGATCTTTCACTTTTTGTGTGGTCCCATCCACATAGACGAGTCCACATGGGCATTTAATTACATAGATTACGTATGAAGAGTGGCACGTATAATATCCACTTCTTGATTACTGTTTGAACACTGCTGATTGGCATTCTCATTTCCTTGGATATCTTTTTATATCCTTTTCCTGTTTTATACAGTTCAACTACCTTTTCCCGCAGATCCTTTGACAATTATTTTGCTTTCCCCATAACTCAGAATCCAGAAACTTCCGTGCAGTACTAGATGAAAGATGCAAGGGTCTGTCAGGCGTCCAAACGTTCCGACATTGGGAGCCGTCTTAACTGGTCCGACACAAGTCGGTCCGATTTTGAAAATGCTCCCTGTACTACTTTGGTCCGACTTTGATCCTCCTTCAGCCCATTTGATATCACTGAAGTCTGATTAAAGTTGGATCGCTGTCTTGAATGATCCGACTTTGGCATGCGACTTGTGCTCTGATGATCTGGGGGAACTCCACGCCAAATAAAAAAAAACATCATGGGTTCCCCCTCTAAGAGCATACCGGGCCCTTAGGTCTACGCAGAAAAAACGGTGTGAGGTCCCCCCAAAGTCCATACCAGACCCTTATCCGAGCATGCAGCCTGGCCGGTCAGGAAAGGAGATGGGGACAAACGAACGCCCCCCCTGAACCGTACCAGGACACATACACTCAACATGAAGGGTGGATGCTTTGGGGCACCCCCTCACCCCAAAGCACCTTGTCCCCATGTTGATGAGGACAAGGGACTCTTCCCGACAACCCTGGCCATTGGTTGTCGGAGTCTGTGGGCGGGGGGCTTATCGGAATCTGGGAGCCCCCACCCTATGTGAATGAGTATGGAGTACATTGAACCCCTACCCATTCACCTGAAAAAAAGTGTAAAAAATATAACACACTACACAGGTTTTTAAAGTAATTTATTAGGCAGCTCCGGGGGTCTCTTCCGATTTCTTCTCCCCTCTCTGGCTCTTCTCTGCTCTCTCTCTCAGGTTCTTCTACCTCTGTCTTCTGCCAGGTCTTCTCCGCTATCTTCTGCTCTTTTGCCCGCTCTTTTGCTCACTCTTGCCCGGTTTTCTCTGTTGTCTTCTTCCCTCTGCTCTTATTCTGATGTTGACACAATGCTCTCTCCCGCTCTAATGCCCGATGCACGGTGGGCCACTACTTATATTGGCATTGGGTGGGGTCACCGGAAGCCCACCCCTTATGATGTCACCACCCACCCCCCGGTGGTCATGTCATAAGGGGAGGTGCCTCCGAGTGACATCACACGATGACCCCGCCCCAAGCCAATATAAGTAGTGGGACACCACACATCGGGCATTAGAGCGGAACAGAGTGTTGTGTCAACATCGGAAGAAGAGCAGAGGGAAGAAGACAATGGAGAAGACTGGGCAAGAGCAAGCAAAAGAGTAGAAGATTGCGGAGGAGACCCGGCAGAGGCCAGAGGGAGAAGAACCGGAGAGAGAGCGCAGAAGAGCTAATGCGGCCTGGTACAGTTCAGGAGGGGGAGTCTGGTATGGACTTTGGTGGGACCCCCACTCCATTTTTTTGGTGTAGGGGGTTCCACTTAAAATCCATACCAGACTGAAGGGCCTGGTATGCTGTTAGAGGTGGAACCCATGCCGTTTTTTTTTTATTTGGCGTGGAGTTCCTCCTAAAGGTTCCCACCAGACAGTGCCTGGTATTGTCAGAGATCAAATAAATGGCTTCAGCCAAACACTAACAATGAGTGAAAGAAAAGTTTTTGTATTATTATTCATATTCTCTGAAAAATGGCCAAGAAATCATACATTATGTATGGAAACTTATGAGTACAAATATATATATATACCCGTATTTGCTTCATATTTCTTCCTTCTGGAGCCATATTCTTCTTCCTTCTTGCTGGAGCTGGAGCCAATCATGGCAAGCAATGTATTATATTAATGAATTCAAAGCCTGCTTGGATTGGCAGAGGCTGTAACATCATCAGCCCACACCTCTCTGACTCTCAAAGGCAATCCGAGCAGGCTACTGTATGTAGCCTGCTCGGATTGGCAGAGGTTGTTACTCCAATCCGAGCAGGCTCTGTATTCATTTGAATACATCGTTTACCGGGATTGGCTAAGTGGTATATACTGTATGTAGCCACAGCTGTATTACTGCACATCCAGCAGGCATCCAAGCAGCTGACCCGGTGTATAAGACGACCCTTGCTTTTTAGCCAGTTTTTTTAAGTGTAAAAGGTAGTCTTATACGCCAGCAAATACAGTAGTATATTGCTAAAATATTCTATGGTTGTTTGAAAGACCTGTTGATATCATAACTAATATTCCATACTCACAAATATACAAGTGTATGTTGTAAGGGGTTCGCTCGGTAGCGGGGTGTGTGACCCCCTGAATGGGTTCACTACACACTGAATTTATACAGAAAGGCAGTCGAAGACGGTTGAAAAACAAAGATTTTGGTTTATTCGTCCATCTTGCTGGAAACAAGTGCAAGCATCCAAACAGTATAAACAAAATCAAACATAAAATAAACCCTGGCCACTTGGGGCGTCTACCTTCACCACACAGGAACCTATCTAGCGAGTCTGGCACAGCCTAGTGCTGGGCAGACACTGCTGGTCATACAGCAGAATAACAATAGTCTCTTTTTGATTTTTATCACACAGAAAAATCAATCACCACCTCACCTCCTCAGAAGACTTTCAGCTACTGCTCTCCTTCACTCAGAAAGCCTCAGGATGCAGCAAATCAGTGGTAATCCTCTGGATTACTTATAGAGACCTTAATTGCCTCATTCTGAACAGCTGAAGTTTTCCAACGCCCTTAAACCTTTTCTGGCTACTTTTGCAGCCGACGCCTAATAACAATTGGTGTATTGTCTAAACAAGGCAGAAATGTATCTCCTGTTTGTGACAACACCCACAGATTTACCTGACTTCCTGTCACAATGTTTACTTTCCATCTCTATTTTACTTTCTTCCTGTCTAACTATATACAGTATCTATCTATCTACATCTCTTTCTACAGGGAGTGCAGAATTATTATGAGTATTTTGACCACATCATTCTCTTTATGCATGTTGTCTTACTCCAAGCTGTATAGGCTCGAAAGCCTACTACCAATTAAGCATATTAGGTGATGTACATCTCTGTAATGAGAAGGGGTGTGGTCTAATGACATCAACACCCTATATCAGGTGTGCATAATTATTAGTCAACTTCCTTTCCTTTGGCAAAATGGGTCAAAAGAAGGACTTGACAGGCTCAGAAAAGTCAAAAATAGTGAGATATCTTGCAGAGGGATGCAGCACTCTTAAAATTGCAAAGCTTCTGAAGCGTGATCATCGAACAATCAAGCGTTTCATTCAAAATAGTCAACAGGGTCGCAAGAAGCGTGTGGAAAAACCAAGGCGCAAAATAACTGCCCATGAACTAAGAAAAGTCAAGCGTGCAGCTGCCAAGATGCCACTTGCCACCAGTTTGGCCATATTTCAGAGCTGCAACATCACTGGAGTGCCCAAAAGCACAAGGTGTGCAATACTCAGAGACATGGCCAAGGTAAGAAAGGCTGAAAGACGACCACCACTGAACAAGACACACAAGCTGAAACGTCAAGACTGGGCCAAGAAATATCTCAAGAAAGATTTTTCTAAGGTTTTATGGACTGATGAAATGAGAGTGAGTCTTGATGGGCCAGATGGATGGGCCCGTGGCTGGATTGGTAAAGGGCAGAGAGCTCCAGTCCGACTCAGACGCCAGCAAGGTGGAGGTGGAGTACTGGTTTGGGCTGGTATCATCAAAGATGAGCTTGTGGGGCCTTTTCGGGTTGAGGATGGAGTCAAGCTCAACTCCCAGTCCTACTGCCAGTTTCTGGAAGACACCTTCTTCAAGCAGTGGTACAGGAAGAAGTCTGCATCCTTCAAGAAAAACATGATTTTCATGCAGGACAATGCTCCATCACACGTGTCAAAGTACTCCACAGCGTGGCTGGCAAGAAAGGGTATACAAGAAGAAAAACTAATGACATGGCCTCCTTGTTCACCTGATCTGAACCCCATTGAGAACCTGTGGTCCATCATCAAATGTGAGATTTACAAGGAGGGAAAACAGTACACCTCTCTGAACAGTGTCTGGGAGGCTGTGGTTGCTGCTGCACATTGCAATGTTGATGGTGAATAGATCAAAACACTGACATAATCCATGGATGGCAGGCTTTTGAGTGTCCTTGCAAAGAAAGGTGGCTATATTGGTCACTGATTTGTTTTTGTTTTGTTTTTGAATGTCAGAAATGTATATTTGTGAATGTTGAGATGTTATATTGGTTTCACTGGTAAAAATAAATCATTGAAATGGGTATATATTTTTTTTTTGTTAAGTTGCCTAATAATTATGCACAGTAATAGTCACCTGCACACACAGATATCCCCCTAAAATAGCTAAAACTAAAAACAAACTAAAAACTACTTCCAAAAATATTCAGCTTTGATATTAATGAGTTTTTTGGGTTCATTGAGAACATGGTTGTTGTTCAATAATAAAATTAATCCTCAAAAATACAACTTGCCTAATAATTCTGCACTCCCTGTATAATCTATGTGCAGTATCTTTTTATACTCGTCCCTTTCTCTCTCTCCCTATGTATGTACATCTAGGTCTAGGCAATCTTTAGATGGATATCATCCTTATTTAAATATATAAAAATAAAACAATTTTAAATAATATATGGCATAATGTTATTATTACCATTATATATATATTTAAATAGAGGTGTACAATATGTGTTATAGTATTATTATTAACATTATTGTTATTATTATCATTAATATTCTGTTTGTCTACATTTTCATGCAATAATCAGGTCTTATCACCATCTGTAAGCCGATGCTTAACTGTTCTGAAAATGAATTAAGTGATGAAATATGCGTGGTAATTCAGGGACAGTCTCACACAATTGATGCCCAGGGCTAATAATATTTCTGCTCTCTCCTAAAATGAATCTTGTGGTCGTGCAGGGAAAAGCTGCAGTAGTTATTTCATATACTACACAAATATAAAGTTTTGTGAACTACTGTCATGTTTTATGTGTGCACATTCGGGATTTCATTATTTCTTACAATCGTTGAACATAATATCCTCTTGAAAAATAGAAAAGCAGAGCATTGTTTTATGACGCTTTGTTTATATCACCACATACAACCTGAATTTAAAAAAAAAAATTTTTTTTGTTTTTTTCTACATTCCTTATGTTTAATGCACAGCCATGTGCAAATAAAATAAATAAAAACTAGATTTTTACAGCATAGAAATGTAGGAGACTGGCGGCAGAAAAAGACCAAGTGGTACATCAAGTCTGCCCCATTTTTTTACATTTCTATTATTTAAAAAAAAAATATTCTGTGCACAGATGTATGTTTATCCCAAGCATGTTTGAATCCACTTACTGTTGACTGATTTACTACCTCCGCTAGATGTCTTTTCCAAGCTTCAACTATACTTTTGGTAAAATAATATTTCTAAGATTAGTTTAGATCTTTCCTCCTGCTAGTTTGAACTCAAGTCCATGTGTGCTTACTCTTGGCTTCATATTGAAAAAAACCTGCCCGTCTTAAAGTGGATGTAAACCCTCACATGAAGTGAACAGCCTAAGATGATACACAAAGATGAAACAAATCTCCCTACATAAGTTTTACATGTATATCTGTAGTCTTCAGCTTCCTATATTGTTTAGAAAGTGCAGATCGTGTTAGACATTTTTTCTTTTAATTCAGTACTGGGAGTGGATTCTTGGCATATGCTGTGTGACAGCTGATTGGAGGAAAGGCACACACTCCCTCTCCACATAGGCAGAGGAAGGAATGTACTGTACTGTGAACAGGCCAGCTCTCTACTAATCTATTTATAGCACCCACCCTGACACAAATTTCAGGCTGGTTTTATCTCGGTTGTCAGAGAGCTTGTCAGAAGTTATCATGCCGATAACAGAAGAACGGAGCAGCAGAAAGACATGGACACGGAGATAAGAAAACACTACAGATTTATGTGCATAGGTCTAATTCCATGAATCAGGTTTTCATCCACTTTAACTTTATTCACACGCTCAATGTATTTAAAGGTTTCAGTCATATCTCCCCTTTCCTCAAAACTGTACATATTAAGTTCCTGAAGTAGATTAAAAGTACACAGGTTCATACTGTTCACTAACCTTTTACTCTGCACAGTATAGGGCCAGATTCACGTAGGTGAGCGGCTGCGTAACGTATCGTAGATACGTTACACCGCCGCAAGTTTTCATCACAAGTGCCTGATTCACAAAGCACTTGCGATGAAAACTACGCTGGCAGCCTCCGGCGCAAGGCAGGGCCAATTCAAATGGGCGTGTGCCATTTAAATTAGGCACGCTCCCGCGCCAGACCTGCTGTGCATGCTCAGTTTCGCAATTCCCGTCGTGCTTTGCGCGCCGTGACGTCATTTTTTCGAACGGCGACGCGCGTAGCGTACTTCCGTATTCCCGGACGTGTTACGCAAACAACGTTAAATTTAAAATTTCGCCGCGGGAACGACGGCCATACTTTAGACAGCAATACGTTTGCTGACTAAAGTTAGGGTACCCAAAACGACGACTAACTTTGCGACGGGAAACTAGACTAGCGGCGACGTAGCAAACGCGAAAATCTGCCGTAGATCGCCGTAACTCCTAATTTGCATACCCGCCGCTGGTTTACGACGCGAACTCCCCCCAGCGGCGGCCGCGGTACTGCATCCTAAGATCCGACAGTGTAAAACAATTACACCTGTCGGATCTTATGGATATCTATGCGTAACTGATTCTATGAATCAGTCGCATAGATAGAAACAGAGATACGACGGCGTATCAGGAGATACGCCGTCGTATCCCTTTTGTGAATCTGGCCCATACTTTTCAGAGTTAAATAAGTAAATAATGCAGTACTCCTTAGGCTTCATGTACTGTACACTGGCTTAAAAATCGTTGCTCCTACAGGAGTTTTGTGTTCTGCCTGTAGAAGCAGATTAGTGTTATCCTATGTGTCCATACACATTAGGACGTTAACAGACAATGTAAAACTCTCCTAAACTCCTCTAGACCCAAGTTGCCCCAAGTCGCACGACATGAGAAATTCCATTGAAGTGAATGAGAGCCATCTTAATGTGCACTTCGACTTCAGAAAAGGTTCCTGTACTACTTCAAGGCAACTTGAAGGCATCTTCTACCCATTGATTTCAACGGAAGTTGCCTCCAAAGTCGGATCACTGTCTTAACTGAAGCAACTTTACTGGAAGAGAAAATTGTTTTCTCAGGCAAACCCCTCCCTCCCATGGAGCTGATTATTGTTTGATTGGCAACTGGCAAAGTTGCCTGTCCTGGAGGCAACTTGAAGTCGTGTTGTAAGTCGCTCCAAGTCACGCTGAAGTCGTCTCGCCCCTGTGTGAACCGGCACTAACAATCCATTCTTTTCAACAAAAAAATATAACATTTATACAATGTATTCAAAATGTAATGAAAACATTATTATTAAGTCGCAATGTATCAACCGCTGTGTAAACATTAAATAATGTTGGTAAATGAATCCTAATGATAAGCTTCTTTTTTATTTTCCCATGAAACACATGTGCACCTCCAAATTAAAATCCCACTGACCCTCTCCTTTGCCTCACTCTTTTAAGACAGGCAATAGTGCTTTGTCAAATCTAGGGCCCGGATTCACAGACATCGGCGTAAATGTAGGCGGGCGTAGCGTATCGTAGTTACGCTACGCCACCGCAACTTAGAGAGGCAAGTGCTGTATTCACAAAGCACTTGCGTCTAAAGTTACGGCGGCGTAGCGTAAATGTGCCGGCGTAAAAGCGCCTAAATCAAATGAGGAACAGGGGGGCGTGTTTTTCTGTAAACTAAGCATGACCCCGCGTAAATTACGCTTTTTTCGAACGGCGCATGCTCAGTATCATGTCGAATTTTCAAATTAAATTACGCCCGCTCAATGCCTAGACGACGTGAACGTAACTTACGTCCAGCCCCATTCACTGACGACTTATGCAAACGACGTAAAATCCGACGCTGTTCGCACGTTTCCGACGTCCATACCTAACATGACTTACCCCTGTTTTATGAGGGGTAACTTTACGCCGGCGTATGTCTTACGTAAATTACGTATGTTGATATGCCGGGCGCACGTACGTTCGCGAATCGGCGTATCTAGCTAATTAGCATATTCAACGCGGAAATATATGGAAGCGCCACCTAGCGGCCAGCATAAATATTCACCCTAAGATACGATGGTGTAAGAGACTTACGCCGCTTGTATCTTAGCAGAATTTATGCGTAACTGATTCTAAGAATCAGCCGCATAGATACGACGGCTCTCATTCGGACTTACGACGGCGTACATGGCACTACGCCGTCGTAAGTCCTTTGAGAATCTGGGCCTAGATGTTTCCTAGTTTGATAGATCAGATTTTAACATGTGTCAATTCTTTAAATAGGCTCCACCAGATCACATAGCAACCATATGTAGCACCCTCCTAGATAGGCTGCTGGAAAGGCTAGGTAAACTTTGATATTTTGGCTCCCCTGTGGTCAATGGAATTTGAGGAAATCTCCAGAACTCTGTCAACATTTGTGGGAAATTAAAATTCTCAATTTTGCTCATCCCTATGAATATTTTTTAAGAAGTTAAGCACTGTCATTGTAGAAGCTAATATAGTTTTTTTTTTCAAGTGGTTTAGCTTTAAATGTCTATATTTAAAGGGGTTGTAAAGGTTCGTTTTTTATTTTCTAAATGGGTTTCTTTAAGCTAGTGCATTATTGGTTCACTTACCTTTCTTTCGATTTCCCTTCTAATTTTTTTTTCTTTGAATTTCTCATTTCCTGTTCCTCATCAGTAAACTTACTGGGGAGGATGAGGAAGTGAGAAATTCAGACAAAGAAAAAAAATATTTAAGCCCTGTACACACGATCAGTGTGTCTGATGAAAACAGACCGATGGACCGTTTTCATCAGACAAACTGATCGTGTGTGGGCCCCATCGGTTTGTTTTCCATCGGTGAAAAAAAATAGAACATGTTTTAAAATTGTCCTATGGATAAAAAAAACGATAGAAAAAAACGATCGTCTGTGTGGAACTACATCGGTCAAAAATCCATGCGTGCTCAGAATTAAGTCGATGCATGCTTGGAAGCGTTGAACATTTTTCTCAGCACGTTGTAGTGTTTTACGTCACCGTGTTGGACATGGTCGTATTTTTGACTGATGGTGTGTAGGCAAGACTGATGAAAGTCAGCTTCATCGGATATCCGATGAAAAAATCCATCGGATTAGATAAAAAAAAAAAAAAAACTTTTTCTGCACTGTACTTGCCAATGGAGGCTAATAGACTGTGGACTTCGATTGATGCGAAAAGTGGCTGCACCTAGAGGAGGAAGTGTCACCGTTCTCTGGGCAAAGTGAGCCAGGAGAGAGGAGAGTGCAGACCTATAGATGGGGTCTGAGCTCTCAGCCTGCCAGAACCAGAGCCATCAGGACAGAAGCTAAGGGGATGTGCTGCGGTGCCTGCTCACCTCTACCATGAAGAGAGGATGGACCTGCATCTAAGGCCTCGTACACACGATAGGTTAACCAGAGGACGACAGTCTGATGCACCGTTTTCATCGGTCCAAAACGATCGTGTGTGGGCCCCATAGGTTATTTAACCAAAAAAAGCCAACTTGTTTTAAATTTAACCTATGGATTCCTAACCGATGGGAAAAAAACGATCGTTAGTAGGCACAACCATCGGTTAAAAATTCACGCATGCTCAGAATCAAGTCGACGCATGCTTGGAAGCATTGAACTGAAACCTATTACACTGCTTGTGCAGCACTGAGCATGTGCGAGATCTGCAAGGCTGAAATCCAGGAAGTCATACAGTCTGGCTTCATGATGCCCACACTTAAGATGGCCCCAGTCATTTTCTATTTTATAAAGTGTCTAAATGCTGTAACAACCTAACAAAATGGACCTTAGTTTACAGACTAACTTTACTAGAATACATTAAGCTTGTGTATTACAGGGGTATTTATATTTAAAAAGTGAAATTGTGGCCGGAACTCCGCTTTAACCTATGACATCGGTCCATCAGACCGTTCTCATCGGATGGACTGAAGGAATTTTTTTTTTAGCTAAATAGCTTCCTTTACCTTACTGCAGTCCTGTTTTTATGTCCTCATTGTTAGTTTTTGCTATAATGTTGCTGTAATCCTTCTCTGTTCTGAACAGTCTGTTTCCTGATGAAAAAAGTTATGGGAGCTTTCTCTCTGTGGCACTAATCAAGGAGGTGTGATTATTGTCTGTCTTAAACCTCTCAGAACCAATCATTTTCGTTTTACAAACCATCACTGCTCTCTATTGGCTCTGTGTCTCTGTACTTCACAGAAGCATGAAACTAGATGCATAAACGAAACTGAAACTACAGATACATTATATGATTGATTTTTATCTATTTTTAATAATTTTTAAAAGGAATCAGTTAACTATTATGTCTCTATACCCTGTAATCAGTCATTTCAGCAAAAATATTTTTTTCCTTTACAACTCCTTTAAGTCTTCCAGAGCTGCCTTCAGACATTGGGTTTGGATCGGAGCTACGAGACTGCATCCCTGTGTGAGGTAGGGGGTAGTCTTATAAGGCGAGTATAGCCCAAAACTATGTTTTCATTGGAAAGTTAGGGGGGTCGTCTTATACGCCGGAAAATACGGTATAACATGTTTGTTATCTATATATATAAAACTCAATGTGTGTGTGTGTGTGTGTATGTATGTATGTATGTATGTATGTTCCAGCATCACGTCCAAACGGCTAAAGATATTAACATGAAACTTGGCACACATGTTACTTATATGTCAGCAACAAACATAGGATAGGTGGTTTAACCCTTACCCACCCCCATTTGCCATGGTCGGGGTTTTCCTTTAAAGTCCCATTCAACTCTATGGGAAATACATGTTACTTCATAACTTCCAAACGGCTGTAGATATTTCGATAACACTTGGTCACATGTTACTTATATGTCCACTTAAACTATAGGATAGTTAATTTATCCCTTAACTACCCTACCCCCATTTGTGAGGGTCGGGGTTTTTGTTTAAAGTCCCATGCAAATCAATGGGAAATGTATGTTCCCACATAACTTCTGTACGCCTGGAGATATTTCAATAATACCTGGTACACATATTACTTATATGCCAAATAAAAATATATGACAGTTAAATTAACCCTTACCTACACCCTTATATAAAAGATGGGTATATTTATATTACTATGATTTTCCTCCCCAAAAGGTTAAGATAGGAAGACCGGGCAACGCCGGGTATTCAGCTAGTATTTAACTAAAAAAAATGAGACTTTACAGTCGTGATTACTTTAAATCTATACATTTTTTACACAATTTGTCTGATTTCAAATAACACTAACATTTTGATTCTGGTACACAGATTTGCAAGTTATTTATAAATTAAACAAAGGCTCTCTTTTCTTTCAGTTTTGCTCTTTTTTTTTCCGTGACACTAAAAATATGAATAAAAAAATGAAATAAAAAAGAAAAAAAATTGAATGGTTAGATAAATTAAAACCAAACATCAACTGGAAAATAATAGTTAACAGGATATGGACTGATTAGGCTAAACGAAGGGTTAATAAAGGTTAAATAGAAACACATTTTAAAGCAGAGTTCCACCCAAAAGTGGAACTTCCGCTTATCTGATTCCTCCCTCCTTCGCTGCCACATTTGACATCTTTTGGGGGGGAGGGGGCAGGAAACTGTTTTTGACAGGTACCCTGTCCCCACTTCTGTCAGAACTTCAGAAGTTCGGCCCCCTCCTCCTCCTTTCCCTGCTGCAGGGCCAGCAAGAGCACAGCGTGCTTCGCACATGTGTAGTAGAGAGGTGGCTGTGAAGCCACAAGGCTTCACTGCCGGGTTCCCTTACCAGCAATGGTGGCGGCAGCACCCGACAGCCGATGCAAACATCGGCTGGGGTGCGGACATCGCTGGATTCCAGGACAAGTGTAGCGTCCTGCTCCCAATGAGTGGGTGCTATGTGTTCAAATTATAGTTCCCTGGGCAGTAGTTGGCTCAGAAGAATTGTGTCTAAATTGTGGCTCTGTCTCAGTTCAGACGATGGGTGTTGCTGTCACCGCTGGTCAGGGTTAGAAAGGCAGCAGGCTGAATGCATTGGGTGCCTCTTTCCCAGAAGCAGCCCAGGGGGCATGGTGAACCCGCTGTGCGTTCTGGGAGAGGGGCAGACACCATTTTGTGGGGTTCGTCTTCCGATCCTCACCTGAGGGCCCTCCTGGCCTCAGGAATGTGTTGGCAGTTTCCGCCTCGGGGCCACATTGGCAATACGGAGGGTGCTGCATTCATGGCAATGGAGTGGGTGCTGCATTCATGGCAATGGAGTGGGTGCTGCATTCATGGCAATGGAGTGGGTGCTGCATTCATGGCAATGGAGTGGGTGCTGCATTCATGGCAATACGGTGGGTGCTGCATTCATTACAATACGGTGGGTGCTGCATTCATGACAACGATGAGGCTGTAGATGGGCACTGATTAGGCTTCATTGATGGGCACTAACCCTTATTTTGCTTCACAGATCTTTATTTAAAATTTAAGATTTTTTTCCTGAAACTTTCTTTTTTAAAGTGAAAGTGTGTGTTATAAGCCGCTAAATACGGTATATCCAAATACTCCCAAGCTCATCTCTTCACCACACACAGCCACAAAGCAAGGTAATTCTTGTTGGGCATTGTGTATTAGTGCTCGGATGAACACACTTAGACCGAATTTTAATGGTTTAAAGAATGTCAGGCAAAATGGTCGGCCCTCCAGCATGTTCACTTCATCAAATCTGGCCCCTCTTTGAAAAAAGTTTGGACACCTCTGGCCTAAACCCTCTAACTGCAACTTTTGCTGAGCAGCAATGTCTGTTAGGAAAAAAGTTGCAAATAACAGAATAACTGCCAGGAACAGGTGAATATTAAAAAAAAAAGCCTAAAAATGAAATGAATGCAGCCATCACATATACAAATTGGTACGCTGCAATATATGAAATATTTATTTGGAATTTATTACCACTGTAACTGACATCACATACAGATCAAAATTCAGCCCTTTGATCTTAAAATTAATGAAACAGTAGACACAAAGGAAACACTGTTACTTTGTATTTTTCTCTTTTACGCCGAGAACAGTGTTTACAAACACTGTCAAGACGGTCAATTTTTTGACACAAGCAACTTCTACAGTTGCAGTATTAACATGCAAATCATGGCTGTCATTTTGACAGTCAGGAATTGCCTGCATGTGAGGGAGGGAGCTACAATGGGGCATAAGGATCAGGCATATTACATATGTACCACGTAATTTGACGTTTTTAGGGCATATGAAGTACGCCCAGAATCCTCAACTTTTTAATAACATTGCCTTATTAATATAAACAACCATGTGCCCATGCGTTTATTATGTTCTTGCTATGTACAACAAGGGGTCTTTATAAAAAAAGGTATCATTCAGAAACCACACATTCCAAGCCATTTATTTGTTGTGACATATTCACTTTGGGGAGACATTTTTGAGGCTCTCCATATGTTCTCCGAATGACAGGCTGCAAGAACAATCTGCCATTTTTATTTTATAGCAGTGATGTGAAACCTTTCACAAGATGGGCTTAGTCTGTTATGAGAGTCTGACATTTCTGACCTCCTCTTGAAAATGCTGGGTTACTTGGGTTACTTGCCCATGTTCTCTTTGCTCTATATCAGTGGTCTCCAAACTGCGGCCCGGGGGCCCTTTGCTTGCTTTTATCTAGCCCTTGGGGCACTATTTCATCCACTGATGCCAAAAATGTGGCATCATTTCTCCTACTGACACTAACAATGGGGCACAGTTTTTCTCAATTACACCAACCATGGGACATAATTTGTCCTACTGACACCAACAATGGGGCCCAATGACACCAATGATGGGACACAAATCCTCATAATGACACTAAAAACGGGGCACAATTCCTTACAATGACACCAATGATAGGGGACAATTCCTCTCAATGACGCCAACAGTGGGGCACAGTTTATCTCAATGACACCAACAATGGGGGAAAATGACATCAGTGATGACACCAACAATGGCACCCAATGACGGGCCACAATTACTCAATTACTACTGAAACAAACAATGGGGTGTTAATTTTTCCCACCGACGTCTGGACCTTTTCGACTTCCACTGACCATTGTCCAGCCCTCGTAAACTCTGGATCTGGAGGACAGTAAACTGGCCCTTTGCTGGAGACCCCTGCTCTAAAGCATGCAGCAATTAATATTAGACAAAGATCAAGCCCACCTTTTTCAACTGTAAAAACTGATTCGAAAAATGACATAATACTTCTGCCTTTACCTTGTGATTTGTAATCATCTTCCCATGTTCATCTGTTATAAGGCTTATCTGTTCTTTCAATACCTTTTTACTATTGATATATTTCAAACCGTTTTGGGGATTTGTTTTACTTGCTGTAGCATCGTGTTTCTCATGGGCATCATGAGGGCAAAGCTGCAATCTTACGCAGTTCCACACAAGTAAGGTGCTGCAACCTAATTATACCTCTCTCTGGCTTTAGTACGGAACTTCACCGTGCAAGACTAGCGGTCTCCATCTGATTCTCAGTAGATCCGAACGAATGTCTGCAACAAGGTAAAGGTCGAAAAAATCTTCTTTATTGAAAATAACATTTTTTGTCCAGAAAAATACCTTATTCATGCCTGATTGAATGAATAAGGTATTTTCTGGACTGAAACGCATTAGTGAGGGTCATGCTATGGTACATTTTACTCCTTATTTTCAATAAACATTTTTTCTATCTTTACCCTGTGGCCGATGTTTGTTCAAAAGCTGCTACCTTGCCTATGATCACATTCTCCCTTAATCTATCTCTGTTGAGTTGGCATAATCATCATTTGGGAACCGTTTATCACATTTAACGGTATAGAGAAAAATGTTTCATTCATTTGTGGGATATAGCAGCAAATAGCTATACATTCCCTTAAATTTATTCTAAAGTCTCGTTTTTTTTTTTCTTGAAAAATTACAAACATATCATACTTACCTGCTCTGTGCAGTGGTTTTGTCATGATTCTGCAGTAATGTTTCATGCCCTGTTTGTCTGCTGACCTCTGGTCTGTGTATTAGCTTTAGGGACTGCACTCTCACATATGCATGTTTAAGTAATCTTGTCTCAGCATGGCTCAATGCTAGCCTCTAACAGGAAACACTATTTAACACCGTACACTCCAAGCCTGCCTTGCCCGAGCAATAGTGTGTTTAGGCTCCCCTGTGTGTTTCTTGCCGAGTGCTTTATGTTTGTTTCTGTGTAGTGACTTTGGCCTGTTTCCTGACTATCCCTGTCTGCTTGTAGCCCCAACCTTTGGTGTGTACTCCTGACTATCCCCGTCTGCTTGTAGCCCCAACCTTTGGTGTGTTCTCCTGACTATCCCTGTCTGCTTGTAGCCCCAACCTTTGTCATGTTCTCCTGTCCATCCCTTTCTGCTTGTTGCCCCGACCCCTGGCTTGTCCTTTCCGACTATTCCTTGTTGCCTTGGCCTTCACTGCTCATGCGTCCTCTCCATCCACCAGAGGCTACCGTGAGCTGGGAGACCATGGGGTCTGTGACTTGAAGTGAGCTGCAGCGAAGACCATCCTCACCATCAGAGGCCCTGGTGAAAACCTGCTGCCTCTTAGACTCCATGGCCAGGGAAATCTTATGTTCTAACTCCATGTTTGGTCCGTGTCGGTGCTCAGGTGGAGCTGCTTTTCTGACCCACCCATAGCTCCATCCGCAGCACTCAGCCAAAGGGTCCACAAGCTTAGCAGTGCACTCCTGACCCCAGTGGTGTGCATCAGTCACCTGGACTCAGGTGACCAGACAGGTTTTGCACAGAGCATCCCAGATCCACCTCTTCTCGGGTCCCTCGCGAGCGCTCCTATCCCCTCCCTCCTGCCGAGTGCACACACAGCAGACAGCTTGCTATGGGGCACCCGAGTAGAGCCGCAGCTCTGTGTGTCCATTTAGACACGGAGTCGCGGTTTATTCCCGCCCCCTCTCTCTCCTCATTGGATTTGATTATCTGCAGTGGGTGCCAATGGCGCCATGCTGCTGACTCAGTAAATGAAGAGGGAGAGTCCCGGGCAGCCGAGACACTCCTGCCACATTGCTGGATTGAGATAGGCTCAGGTAAGTATTAGGGGGGCTGAGGTGGGAAGCTGCACACAGAAGTTTTTATTATCTTAATGCATTGAAAAAAAAAACCTTCTGGCTTCACAACCACTATAACAGGTATTTGATCCAGGCTGCTAACCAGTTTCTCTATCTTAATATACCGTACCTTTGGGAAATCCCTGTAAAGCAGATTGCCCCAGAGTACAAGGTAGGAAGCCTTATGATCAGGGCTTTTTTTCAGGTGGAACTTGGTGGAACTCAGTTCCACCACCTCTGGCTCAAACCCTTTGGTGCCTGCTCACCACAATCACTTGTAAACACAGAAGTCCAGTTTCTGTGTTTACAAGTGATAGCTCTGTACTCTGTGTGTAACCCCCCTAAACTCTGCACCCTGTATGTAATGCAATCTGGGTATTTAAACCCCTTTAAGATCCTCCTACTGTTCATAAACTTTGTATTGACCATACACACTATTTGATGTGATTTGGAGGGTGTGTGTAGGGGAGGGGTTTTTGGGGGTCGTGGTTGGGAACATATACAAGACCCAGCCCTACCTATAATGCCTTTACCCTATAATTCAACTCTTCTGCAATATATTGGACATGAGGATAAAGCTGTATTTGGAGTGCCTGCCATTTAAGATCGTATTTAAGCCCTTTCCTCTATAATATTGCTCTTGTACATTTTGTCTTCCTTCAAAACTCCTCCAAACTACATTGTTATGTGCCTGCTATTAATAAAATCTATCCTGTTACTTGGAAAGATGAGGGGGGTGGAGAAAGGTCACAGACAACACACAATGGTTTCATCTCACTGAAGGAAGTGGAACTGTCACATGAACCAGATTAATCAATAAACAAAATGACATTACATTCAATAGGATAGTCTATACTTTAATGCAGAGCGCTGTTTTTCACAGCAACGTACAGTATCTTCATGAAAAAAAGATCTTCAGTTAAATATAAAGAAGTAAGTTATCCAGTGTATTTGCTTTACTGCAGGGGTGCCCAACCTTTTGAATAGCGCGGGCCACAATGAGCAGAGCGGGCAGATGGCAGGTCACGGCTACTCTATAGGTCCTCCGATCCGCCCAGATGGAAGGGGATAAATTCCCTTTTTGTTTTTTCGGATTGGAGGTAGGCGGGCGTAAACGGACATCTGTCGCTCTGTAGAGGTGAATTGAGGGTCCCATTTGGTCGGGGTAATCGTGTAAAAAGGGCCTAAGACTGCTTTCACACTGATGTGCACACTGACTATTCTTCCAGAAGCGCATTAGTGAGGTCAGGCACTGATGTTGGACAAGAAGGCCTGGCTCACAGTCGCCACACTATATTGCCAAAAGTATTCATGGTGTGGGGTTGTTTTTCAGGGGTTGGGCTTGGCCTCTTAGTTCCAATGAAGGGAACGCTTAAGGTGTCAGCATAACAAGACATTTTGGAAATTTTCATGCTCCCAACTTTGTGGGAACAGTTTGGGGATGGCCCCTTCCTGTTCCAACATGATTGCGCACCAGTGCACAAAGCAAAGTCCATAAATGGATGAGCGAATTTGGGGTGGGGGGAACTTGACTGGCATGCACAGAGTCCTGACCTCAACCTGATAGAGCACCTTTGGGATGAATTACAGCGGAGACTGTGAGCCGGGCCTTCTCGTCCAAAATCAGTGCCCGACCTCACAAATGTGCTTCTGGAAGAATAGTCAAACATTCCCATAGACACACTCCTAAACCTTGCTGACAGCCTTCTGAAGAGTTAAAGCTGATAGAGCTGCAAAGGATGGGCCAGCTCAATATTTAACCCTACAGACAGACTGGGATGCTATTAAAGTTCATGTGCGTGTAAAGGCAGGTGTCTCAATACTTTTGATAACATAGTGTATATACGCAATTTGTACAGTATGTAAAAAAAATTTAAACATTTAATACAAGGTGTACCCGTTACAATGGTAGCACAGAGCATTAAGGCCCAGATTCACGTAGATCGGCTCAAAATTGTGCGGGCGTAATGTATCTCATTTACATTACGCCTCCGCAACTTACACGGGCAAGTGCTGTATTCTCAAAGCACTTGCTCCGTAAGTTGCTGCGGTGTAGCGTAAATCACCCGGCAGAATTCAAATTCGGCAGGTAGGGGGCGTGTATCATTTAAATGAAGCGCGTCCCCGCGCCTAACGAACTGCGCATGCGCCGTCCGTAAAATATGCCAGTGTGCATTGCTCCAAATGACGTCATTGGTTTCGACGTGAACGTAAATGACGTCTAAAATTTAGACGCGGGAACGACAGCCATACTTAACATTGGCTGCGCCTCATAGACCCAGGGGCAACTTTACGCCGGGAAAAGCCTAACGTAAACGTCGTAACTTTACTGCGTCGGCCACGCGTACATTTGGGAATTTGCGGATCTAGCTAATTTGCATACTCAACGCGGATTTCGACGGAAGCGCCACCTAGCGGGCCAAAAAAAAAATGTACTTAAAGGATCACTAAAGGAAAATATTTTTTTAGCTAAATAGCTTCCTTTACCTTACTGAAGTCCTGGTTTCATGTCCTCATTGTTCGTTTTTGCTTTGAAGTTGCTGTAATTCTGCTCTGATCTCCACACTTCCTGCTTGTCTGGCTCCTTATGAAAAATCTCATGGCAGCTTTTCACTGTGGTCCAAGCTGTGTGTCTAAAACTCCTCAGAACCAATCAGATTAATTTTAAAAACAAAACACTGCCCTGGATTTGTTTGTTTTTGTTCTGTGGGTCTCTTTACTTCACAGAAACATGAAACCAATTTAAAAACGAAAGTGAAACTAGAGGCACATTATATGATTGATTTTTATCTATTTTTAATCATTTTTAAAAGGAATCAGTTAACTTTTATGTCTCTATACCCAATAAACAGTCATTTCAGCAAAACATTTTTGTTACTTTAGTGACCCTTTAAGATCCGACGGCGTAAGAGACGCCTGTTGGATCTAATTGATAGTTATGCGTAACTGATTCTAAGAATCAGTCGCATAGATACGACGGCTCAACGCAGAGATACGACGGCGTATCTGGAGATACGGCGTTGTATCTCGGTTGAGCATCTGGGCCTAAGAGTTTTCTCCTTCATACCCATTCAAGAATCAGAACAGAGTCCATCCATACTACAATTCAATCACGGGTTAGCTTCTTTGAAGGAAAAAACACTTTATGGTAGATTCATCTGAACCAATTTTTACTTCCAGCAGTACAGCACTATCACGCTAAGAAGTAGCAGCAGACTGATGAGCTCCTCTTCCTAATGAGGCCTCGTACACACGACAGAGTTTCTCGGCAGAATTCGGCGAGAAACTCGGTCAGAGCCGGATTCTGCCGAGAAACTCTGTCGTGTGTACACTTTCGGCCCGATGGAGCCGCCGAGGAACTCGTCGAGAAAATAGAGAACATGTTCTCTATTTTCTCGTTGTTCTATGGGAGAACTCGGCCCGCCAAGCTCCTCGGCGGCTTCAGGGCTGAACTCGCCGAGGAACTCGACGTGTTTGGCACGTCGAGTTCCTTGGCCGTGTGTACGAGGCCTGACTCTTCTCTCCTCCTGCCACCATGTTCATCGTTAGCAAACAAGCACTGCAGCACATCTGATTAGCTTCTTGTGCTATTTCCAGGCTAAATGTTGCTGTGCAGGTATTGCAAAAGATCGATACCAACACAAATTCAAGTACCGGTACATATACTGTACTACTTGCAATTAGATCTATTGGTTTTTAAAGGGGAGTTCCAGCCAATATTTATGTTTATTAAAAGTCAGCTGGCTTTTAATAAACAGACACTTACCTGCTCCAGCGTTCCAGCGACACGCCGGCCGGGGCTCTGCTCCTCTCCCCCCCTCCCCGGCTGGCGTCTTCATTGTCACTGTGGGCACCCGGCTGTGACAGCTTTCGGCTTCACGGCCGGGCACCCACTGCGCATGCGCAAGCGGCACTGCGCATGCGCGAGCGGCGCGGCACCGTCCGATTGGACAGGCGCTCGCCTACAGGGAGCGCTGTGAAAAGGCGATTAAGCTAATCGCTTTTCCAGCCCCTCGGCAGAAGGAGGAAGTGGGACAGGAAGTCCCCTTCTCCTGAAGCCCCCACTCCCCCCCAAAAAAATTACATGCCAAATGTGGCATGTAAGGGGGTGAGGAGTGGGATAAGCGGAAAGTTCCATTTTTGGGTGGAACACCGCTTTAACCGTACCGTTAGTTACAATTGATCACCACACTTTTCTTATATTTTCCATTAAAACTCTTATGCCGCGTACACACGGTCAGAATTTCCGACAACAAACGAACAGGCGGACCTGATCGGACAGCATGTGTGAAAGGGCAATTATAGAGTTATATCATATACATAGTAATATTATTTAAAGCAAATAAATACTTTTAAAGCTCAAAAGATGCAGGAAACCTATATATATATTTTTTCTTATAATACATTTAATACAGTTACTAATGCTCCATTTGCTTTAATATTTTAGGCTAGACAAGCAATCATAGAGTAGTAACTGTTACACCTCAGATTGCTTCTTGTTTCTTAGACATGAAATAACCTTGCTTATGAAGACAGGTTTCCTGAATCTCAGCAAGTCTATAAAGAGAGTGATTCCACTCTGCCCTTCAGCTCGCTGCTTTGTGTAAACCGGTTCCCATTTACTGATGTCCTTTAGGAGAACACTTATTTTCTGCATGCCTAGTTGTTATGCTTACTGGGAAAAGTGATGTGTCCCTCCGGGTGTCTAACCTTTTTGTGTGTGTTTTTTTTTTCCATTTAAAATATCAAAATAATTTCATAGACATATGGTTTCCAGGTTCCGTTAATGCCAAAAGTGGACACCTACAGCAAACAGAGTATAAGAAAAGATACATCATGCATAGCCTCCAACAGCAAAAAATAAAAGAACAGCAAAGAAAAAGTGGGGAAATCAAATGGCATTTACAGAACGTTCATTGTTGAATTAAAGTGGTATTAAACCCAAAAATTAAAACTTATTAAAGTGCAGCTTAGATGTAGTGGCTGTACGAATTATCTTTAGTAGGCTTTTTTCCCTTTATTTTCACCTGGTGATCCAGCCAGCAAGTCTGTTATTTTTCAGCTTCCTTTAACCACTTGACCACTGGGCACTTAAACCGCCTTCCTAACCAGACCAATTTTCAGCTTTTGGTGCTCTCACAATTTGAATGACAATTACTCAGTCATACAACATTGTACCCATTTGAAATTTTTGTCCTTTTTTTCACACAAATAGAGCTTTCTTTTGGTGGTATTCGATCACTTCTGGGTTTTTTATTTTTTGCGCTATAAAAGAAAAACGACATAAAATTCTGTAAAAAAAAAAAAAAAAACTTGTTTCTGTCATATTAGCAGGTTATTTCTCACACACAGCATATGCATACCACAAATTACACCCCAAAACACATTCTGCTATTCCTCCCAAGTATGGCGATGCCCCATGTGTGAGACTTTTACAGTGTGGCCACATACAGAGGCCCAACGTGCAGGGAGCACCATCAGGCGTTCTGGAGCACCCAGGCCAATACTGACATTTCTCTCCTACATGGAAAAATCATCATTTATTTGCTAGAAAATTACATAGAAACCCAAAACATTATATATGCTTCTTTAGCAAAGACCCTAGAGAATACAATGGCGGCCGTTACAACTTTTTATCTCGCATGGTATTTTCGCAGAAATTTTTTGAACGCGTGTTTTTTTTTAAAAACGGGTTTGTGCTTAAAAAAAACAAAACAGTAAAGTTAGCCCAATTTTTTTTCATAATGTGAAAGATGAAGTTACGCCGAGTAAAAAGATACCCAACATGTCACACTTCAAAATTGCACACGCTTGTGGAATGGCCCCAAACTTCGCTACTTAAAAATCCCCATAGGCGACGCTTTAATTACTTTTACTGGTTACATGTTTTTAGTTACGGAGGAGGTCTAGGGCCAAAATGATTGCTCTCGCTCCAACGTTCGCAGAGACACCTCACATGTGTAGCTTGAACACCGTTTTCATATGTGGGCGGGACTTACGTATGCGTTCGCTTCTGCATGCGAGCACACGGTGACAGGGGCGCTTTAAAAAAATAAATAAAAATTATTGTTCATTTTACTTTATTTACTTGATTTTGACACTTTTTTCCCCAAAAATATTTTTTGTATCACTTTTATTCCTATTATAAGGAATGTAAACATCCCTTGTAATAGGAATATAGCATGACAGGTCCTCTTTACAGTGAGACGTGGGGTCAATAAGAGTATTGGGGTATTGCGGAGTATTGGGGTATTGCAGAGTATTGGGGTATTGCAGAGTATTGGGGGTATTGCAGAGTATTGGGGGTATTGCAGAGTATTGGTGGTATTACAGAGTATTGGGGTATTGCAGAGTATTGGGGTATTGCAGAGTATTTGGGTATTGCAGAGTATCGCGCAGGGTATTGCAGGGTATTGCAGAGTATCGCACAGGGTATTGGGGTATTGCAGAGTATTGCGCAGGGTATTGCAGAGTATTGCGCAGGGTATTGCAGAGTATTGCGCAGGGTATTGCAGAGTATTGAGCAGGGTATTGCAGAGTATTGGGGTATTGCAGAGTATTGAGCAGGGTATTGGGGTATTGCAGAGTATTGGGGTATTGCAGAGTATTGCGCAGGGTATTGCAGAGTATTGGGGTATTTCAGAGTATTGCAGAGTATCGCGCAGGGTATTGGGGTATTGCAGAGTATTGGGGTATTGCAGAGTATTGCGCAGGGTATTGCAGAGTATTGCGCAGGGTAGTGCAGAGTATTGGGGTATTGCGGAGTATTGGGGTATTGCAGTGTATTGGGGTATTGCAGAGTATTGGGGTATTGCAGAGTATCGCGCAGGGTATTGGGGTATTGCAGAGTATTGCGCAGGGTATTGCAGAGTATTGGGGTATTGCAGAGTATTGCGCAGGGTATTGCAGAGTATTGGGGTATTGCAGAGTATTGCTGGGATGGATGGCTGGATCTGTGACTGCAGTTGTCACAGATCCAGCCACAGCGCTGCTGCTGACACCCAGGAGAGGGAGGAACCGGCGTCATCACAGCGCTGCTGCTGACGCCCAGGAGAGGGAGGAACCAGCGTCATCAAATGACGCCGGTTTGTTTACAAGTGGTAAACAGCCGCTTTCAGCGGCAATTTACCGTGATCCGTGATGCGCCGGGTCTTCTAGACCCGGCGAGCACGGACACTTCCGCGAGCGCGCCCTAGGGGACAGTAACTTGACCTCGCTGTAGCAGTATTTTTGCTATAGCGCGGTCGGCAAGTGGTTAACAAACCAAGTGCCTTCAAGGGTCAGCTTTTTTTTTTTTTGTAAAATATTTATCCCAAAAGGAAAAATCAAAAAATGTTTACTGTAACTGCTGATAACATACAAATGGTTCCCCTGAAGAAGTCACATGATTGTGAAAAATTGCATTGGGTGGCGTCTGTGTGACGTCATCGTGCATGCACACAAACCAGGAAGTAACAGGATTTTGTATGTACAGTATCTCACAAAAGTGAGTACACCCCTCACATTTTTGTAAATATTTTATTATATCTTTTCATGTGATAACACTGAAGAAATTACACTTTGCTACAATGTAAAGTAGTGAGTGTACAGCATGTATAAGTGTAAATTTGCTGTCCCCTTAAAAATAACTCAACACATAGCCAATAATGTCCAAAGCACTTGCAAAAAGTGAGTACACCCCTAAGGCCCTGTTCACACGATTGGAATATCCGATGGAAAAGGTCAGACGGGCTTTTTGCATCGGAAATTCCGACCGTGTATATGCCCCATCGGAAAAATTCCAATCGAAAAATCTGATGAATTCCATCGGAGTTTACATAGAGAACATGTTCTCTTTTCTCCGATGAAATTCTGTCGGGATTTCAATGTGAATTTGGTCGGACAAAGGTCTGACCGTGTGTACAATTTTGGCCAAAAGTGTCAATATTTTTTGTGGCCACCATTATTTTCTTGCACTGCCTTAACTCTCTTGGGCACGGAGTTCACCAGAGCTTCACAGGTTGCCACTGGAGTCCTCTTTCACTCCATGATGACATCATGGAGCTGGTGGATGTTAGAGACCTTGCGCTCCTCCACTGTAAATGGCGCCGTTCGCCATATTGCGTTCCATGCTGGAACACATACGGCGACCGCGCAATGACGTCATCGCCCGGCACCACGTGCATTCTAGCTTGAAACGTGGAGGTGCCGAATGCAATCAGCGCTGCATTCGGCACACATGCCTCTCAGGTATAAACAGAATGGCGTGGATTATACACGCCGTTCTATTATTGTCAGCCGTACCGGCCAGGCTACAGTACTGGTACTATCGCTTCCACGCTGGACATCAAGCCAGGCTGGAACATCATGGCCAAGTAACAATTCTCTTTCCTACGTCCATGTTGCCATTGTTGGAGACACCCTAAGGCCCCGTACACACCATAGAATCCATCCGCAGATAAATCCCAGCAAATGGGATTCAGCGGATAGATCCTATGGTGTGTACACGCCAGCGGATCTTTTTCCGCGGATATATCTCCCCTGGGATGGATTCCAGCAGATCGGATATTTGCTGACATGCAGAACATATCCATCTGCTGGAGTCCATCCCAACAGATGGATCCGCTGGTCTGTACAGACTCACCGGATCCATCCGTCCGAAGGGATCCCCCGCATGCGTCGTAATGATTCGACGCATGCGTGGAATTCCTTATATGACAGCGTCGCGCACGTCGCCGCGTCATAATCGCGGCGACGGCGCAACACGTCATCGCCAGAGGATTTCGGCGCAGATTTCAATGCGATGGTGAGTACACTCCATCGCAGAGAAATCTGCTGAAATCCTCGAGGATTTATCCGCGGAAACGGTCCGCTGGACCGTATCCGCGGATAAATCCTCCCGTGTGTATGGGGCCTAAGAGATCTCCCTTGCTGACACCCTACACTACGGAATCCCTTGCTGTTAAACTCAAGCCCTGCAAACGCATAAGTAGCAATGAATTCATTTGTAGTACCTCTAAAAGGCCTGTTACATATATTGCTTCTAAACATTGCTGTATATAACTCTGGCTTGTTAAATAAGAACATAGGCCCAGATTCACAAAGCACTTACGCTGACGTATCTAGAGATGCGCGGCGTAATTAAAAAATGCGCCGCGCGTATTTATGCGCCATATCCTCAAAACAAGATACGCCTGAAAATCATTTTTTTCCGTCCGACGTAAAACGATTACACCGGCGCATCTTGGAG
Organism: Rana temporaria; assembly: GCF_905171775.1. Classification (NCBI taxonomy): domain Eukaryota; kingdom Metazoa; phylum Chordata; class Amphibia; order Anura; family Ranidae; genus Rana; species Rana temporaria. Next base: position 90,995,033 of record NC_053490.1, read on the forward strand.
CGCAAAATACGCTAGACACACCACTGATTTGCTAGTTAAATATGCAAATGAGGGAGATACGGCGATCCACAAAAGTACGCTTGTGTGGCGTAGGCTACGCCCTGTGCGCATCTGCTAGTTTCACGGTGTAAAGTTACACCTTATAAAAGGTGCCTTAACTTTGCACCAGACGTGTAAAGGTCAGCTAAAGCAACACCGTTAGGGAAGAGCTGAGCACACACACTTGCAGGACAACAATCTGTCTGCCAACATGCCAGGGGCATCCATGCTCATAGCTATACTAGTGACTTTAGAGGCACGCAGAAGGAGGAGGAAACGGAGGAGGAGGGCACAGGAGAGGATATACCGCACACGCCTAGATGTCTTTTGCATGGCTGCTTCTGAGGTGTATCGCACCTTCAGATTCACCCCTGAAGCCATCATGGAATTAACCAGAACCCTGGAAGATGACATCACCAGCCCAACACACCGCTCACATGCACTGGAGCCACTGGTGAAGGTAGTGGCAACACTCCATTTCCTTGCCACTGGCTCTTTTCAGCATACAAGAGGATTGTTGGCTGGGATGTCACAATCCTCCATTAGCAGATGTGTGCACCAGGTTGTCCCCGCAATCCTGAGACGCATGGCCAACCAAATCATTAAACCCACCCAGGAGGACCTGCGGATGAAGACAATGACAGATTTTTTACAAAATTGCTAGATTCCCACACACCTTGGGGGCCATTGATTGCACACATGTGGCACTACAGCCCCCCCATGAGACAGAGCACATGTACCACAATCGGAAGCATTGGCATTCAATCAATGTACAGGTGATAGTGGATGCCCAATGCCTCATATGGCACGTACGTGCCAAACACTCAGGATCCAGCCATGACAGCTTCATATACCGTCAAAGGGACATCCCAAGACAATTTGAACAGAACATGTATGGGGACAGCTGGCTGGTTGGTGAGTGACATGGGTGTCAGGTATGACTGTCCCCCCCATGATGCAGACATCACGAGGGGCACATGCATGACTAACATCCTCCTGTCTTTTCCCTTCCAGGTGACTCTGCATATGCACTGGGACCCCATCTCATGACTCCATTCCGGAACCCCCAAACCCCAGGAGAGGAAAACTACAATGCTGCACACATACGTACCCGTGCAGTGGTGGAACGCACCTTTGGCCTCCTGAAGTCCCGTTTCTGATGCCTGGATAAGTCTGGGGGTACCCTGTTGTATTCCCCAAACTTTGTGTGCCAGATCATCGGGGCATGTTGCATGCTGCACAACTTTGCAGTGAGAAGGGGCCTGGAGATTGACATACGTGATGACCTGACCCCTGAACCCGACAATCCCCCCCTGACTGAGGGTCCCCCGTCTACTGAGGGAACAGCAGCCAGGAGACGCCTCGCAGAAGGCATCTTTGCACAGTAAACACACACATTAAACATGGCACAAGGGGAATGCATGCATGCACACCACTGTGGTCCCTAGCACACACACCCCACATCGAATTGGATTAGACCCAAGTACCCCACACGGTACTAGGGAGCAGCAACGCCACGCCAAGGCTCCAATTATGTCACTGTGCATTGATACACCATTCACGTGGACCTGGGATCACTTCTCCCTGGTCCTGGGGATCCCTACTCCACCAAAAATGAGGGTGACACCCTTTTTTCATCAGGAATGTGACCCCCACATTCATACATCATTCACACACATAAAACAAATCATAATCACAGTAGAAATTCAGAAAAAAAAAACAAAAAAAACAAAAGAACATCCCAAATTTTCAACGGCGGCGTGAGCTACGCCTGGGCCGGCCACAGCCACGGGCCCTCAGGGGAGACTCATAGGGGGGGAGCAGGGGAAGGAGGAGCCTCCCCTGGGCTCTGCACACCTGCTGGCCTGCCCTCCAAGGCCACGGCTATCCTGTTCAGGCCCACAGTGAGGGCTGCCGTATTGGCCTGGACAGCCTGGGTATTGGCGTTGACAGCCTGGGTCAGGGCACTCACCTCCAGGGCCACGCCTGCTGTGGCGGTCTGCAGGTCACAAAAGCATGTTATGACCGCCAGCGAGTTCGTGCCCACATCATTGACCGACTCCTTAATGGCGGCCAGGCTGTCCTCCATCTGGGCCGGGTGACCTGACCCAGATGTTGGGTCTGACGGGCCTGGTCCCTCCGCAGATTTGCAGGCAGAACCTCGGTCTTCTGGGTGGCCTTTCTGCCTGAAGATGAGGCTTGTGGCCTGGGATGAGGGGAGCCCCCTGGGGGGGAGCCCTGTTGGGGGAGAAGTGGGAGGGGCTACCCCTGATGGAGGCCTGACAAAATAATTTCCCTGGCAAGGTCCATCCGATCATCCACAACCCCCCCCCCCCCTCATCTTCCTCCCCCTCAACCTCCTCATGAGGTGAGTTGTGTCCACTCCCCTGCCCTGAGGACTCCTGCCTTTCTTGGGGCTCTTCAACAGCCTGAAGTCCGGGGGATGGTGCAGACTGGCCTGATGGCCCAGCAACCTCCTGGCCATCTGTGGATGACACAAAACATACACAGGTTGGAGGATCCACACACTTGGCACATATTCCCTTCCCCTCCCCCACACATGCTACTCGCCAGATAGAAAAAAAAAAACGTACCTGTCCTCACGCCCTCCTCGGAGTCAAAGCCAGGCAGGCCCACCACTTGCTGGCTGTGGAAGCACTGGGCCACCGCACGCTCCTCCTCTGTCCACCTGACGAGGCAAGGTGGGCTCCCGCCAGTGCCCCTGGCATGGGCATTTACCTGGGCCAGCTTGTCACGGACCAGGTTCCTCAGATCATTGATCTTCTTTGAAATGCCACTGGTGGTCCTCCTCTCCCCCCCCCGCATTGATCTGATCCGTAATGTCCTGGATGATTGCCCTCTTCCTGGCTGGGGTGATGTCCCGGCTCTCAGGGCCATGGAAATATATCCCAAATCGGGTGATGGCCCTAGCAAGGATTTGCTTCTCATGCACCGAGAAGTTCAGCTTTCTCCTCTTGGGTGCCATCTCACCACACAGCACTCAGCACCAAACAGACACAAAAATCAAACAGAACAAACAAACACAGAACAAACAGACAAAAAAACAAACATAACAAACAGAGACAGAAAGACACAGAACAAACAAACACAAAAATCAGACAGCAAAAAACAGACACCAAAATCAAACAACACAAGCAGACAGCTAATACAAATTCAAAAAAACAAACAGAAAAAACAGACACAAAAAACACTCAGAAAAAAAACACAGCTACTACAATCTCCTACTTCAATAAATCTTTACTCTGAGGCCTTGTACTCACGACCGGATCTGTCCGCTGTAAACTGTCTGACGGACAGTTTCCGGCGAACAAGGCTGATTTGTCTTTTGGTCCGCTGGCTTGTACACACCAGCGCACCAAATTCCCGTCGTACCGGAACGCGTGCACGTAAACCACGTACGACGTCACTATAAAGGGGAAGACCAAAGTCAATGGAGCCGCCCTCTGTTCCTCTTTTGCTAGTTACGGGTTTGCTCGTGTTAGTGAAGGTTTGGTTAGAGCTGATTCGCGCTTTTCGGTCTCCACGCTTTTCCAGGTTGTATTCACGGGTTCAGTGCGTGTGCTTGCGGGATCGTAGTTGTCATTCGGCTATAGGCTTGCAGGTTGTTTCTGATTTTGCAGTTTGCGTCCTGTACGCTCGTATCTGTTTGTCACGCGTTCTTCGCAGGTAGTGCTGGATTTGCGAGTGCTTTCTGTTGGAGTGTGTTCTTGACTGACCAGCCGGCCGGTTTGAAGCCATGATGGAGCAGCAGCGTAAATTTTCGCGAGTTGGTGCTGTTTTTGGGATGGCTGCTGGATATGTTCATCATTCCAGTACTTTGGCCAGAAACAGGGGGCGGAGGCGTTTCTGGACCAAGGATTGGTTGCGCCAGCGTGACCAGTTCTCACATATGCCTCTGCTTAGGGAACTCCAGGAGAATAATCCTAATGACTATAGGAACTTTCTCCGCATGACGGACCCCGTATTCAACCGTCTGCTGGATCTTCTGTCCCCCTATATCACGAGGCAGGACACTGTGATGCGCCAAGCCATCATGGCCGAGCAGAGGCTTATTGCCACGTTGCGGTACCTGGCGACTGGGAGGAGCCTGCAGGACCTCAAGTTCTCGACAGGCATCTCTCCACAGGTGCTTGGGGTCATCATACCGGACACGTGTGCTGCCATCATCAAAGTTCTGCAGGAGGAGTATATTAAGGTAAGTTTCCTCATTTAAACCTCACAATCTGTCTTTAATAATGTGGGCAACTAACTATTTATTTTATTTCCCAGATATGCTGTGTGTTTAACTAAGGTTCCCTTTTCTCCCTATGCATGTTGATATAAGCTTTCCATGTTTTATTCTTGGCCTACCTGCATATTTGTCCCTTACCCAATATTAACCTGTCCAGCATGCTATCCTAGGGACAAACCCACCTTGCCAATCTTTAAAACAGGACTTTTTGGTTTTTCTGTTCCAACCCCCCCCCCCCTTAAAACTTTTTTAGTCCCCATCAGAGGGCTGTGGAGTCTCTTAATTAAGTGTCCCTATATATTTCATTACCCAAATTCTCCCTGCACATTTTTGAAATGCAATTTTAATACTGTGAAGTAGCACAAGGATGCTTGTAGGATTATGTTTTCAATGTTTATGTGCCAAAGTACTAAATTGCTTTATTTGTTTGTCCCCACAGCTACCCTCCACACCACAGGAATGGCAGTCTGTGGCTTCCCAATTTGCCCAGCGGTGGGATTTCCCGAACTGCGGTGGAGCAATAGATGGGAAACACGTCCGCATAGTGCCCCCACCCCACTCGGGGTCCTACTATTATAACTACAAGGGTTATCATAGTATTGTGTTGATGGCGGTGGTGTCGGCACAGTATGAGTTTCTATATGTGGACGTGGGGAAGAACGGCCGGCTGTCTGATGGGGGAGTGTTCGCACGGACTGATTTCTATGATCGTCTCCAAGCTGGTGGTCTGGCACTGCCACCAGATGAAGATAATGTGGAAGGACTTCCGTTTTTGTTCCTAGCGGACGAGGCTTTCGGGCTTGGTCCTCACCTCATGCGGCCTTTTCCCCAGAGGACCCTCACCTCAGAGAGGAGGGTGTTTAATTATCGGTTGGCCAGGGCTCGGAGGGTAGTCGAGAATGCCTTTGGGATACTCTCCAACCGGTTCCGCCTGTTCAGGACAGCGATACACTTGGCGGAATATAAATTGAACACCGTTGTATTTGCCTGCTGCATTTTGCACAACTTTTTACGCAGGCACTCCCAGACGTACCTACCCGACATCGGTTCTGAGGCAAGACTACCCTCAGATCCCCTTCCCGGGCTGGACACTGGTCGCGCTGGCTTGGCCACCCAATCAGCTCGTGAGGTACGCGACAAATATGTTGAGTACTTCATGGGTCGGGGGGCCATTGCTATGCCAGGTCATATTTCTTTCTAATTCGGCCCCCAAAAGAAAGAAATATTCACAGAACTAATAAATAATTAGACCATTGGACTTTATACAGTTGTTTGTCATTAATGCTTTTTCTCTTTTTATCTGTCTTCCTGGTTTTCAAACTAACTATTGCACTTCTATTGACACATTTAGTTCTCTAGTTTTATGAAATCACCACAATTGCACAATATTCACTCATCTCCAAACTGGGTATTGACTCTAGAAATAAGAAGCCACTCCTTTTTCAAATTTTGAGGTCAAGCTTTTTATTTTCTGCTTGTTCATGACCACACAAAAAATGTGTGTTTTTTAAAGTACTCCCTGCTTTTGGACTTAGGAGTCTACAATATTTTTAGTCCTTTTTTTATTATTTTTTTCTTTTATTTACCAAAAAATATTCTCAAGAATATACATTTTTAAACAAATTCACATTTTTGGTTATCAAATATAGTTCTATTTCTTTTTGACATAGATATATATATATATAATGTAGTAAAACTTTGGCCAATAAACTCAAAAAATAGAGAGATATATAGATAATATTTTTTTTGGACCTTTTGTTTCCAAATAAAATAATTTATATTTTTGAGAAATATTTTGTTTCGATTTTTTGAAATGTTATCTTTTTCTATTTTTTAAAAAATATATATTTTTTGGGTTTGTTCTTATTTTTTTTTGGTAAATATTTTTTTGTCTTTTTTTTTAGTAAAAAATATTATATTTGTTTTTGATTTTGGTGTCAAATATCTTCTTACCGAAATTTTGGCTTTTTTAAGATATATAATTATATATATATATATATTTGTTTGGTGTTTATTCTTTGATTGTTTATGGTATAAACTTTTTAGTATCCAAAAATGACAAAATGGACAAACAAAAGAACTTAAACCTTATAAAAATATAAGAATTCACAACAGCAGTCAGTCATGGTGTGCTTTCACACTGGAACACGCCAAAATTTTAAGATGCACACATTCAGTGAAAAATCGCCAAATGTCATTGTTTCAACAGACAAATGGCCACATGTGCTATCTGACATCATGGGTGATCAATGTCTGTGTTTTGTGGGAGCAAACCCTTCCTCTCAACTACTTGAGGATGGAGGAGGGGGTTGGACCCACAAAGCACAGACACTAGATATTCTGTGATGGCAGATAGCACATGTTGGCACACTGTGTGTGCATCTTCAAATTTTGGCGTATTCATTATTCAAAAAGTAAAAATGGTTGTGGGGGCGGGGGATGGGCGGGGGGTGTTTCAGTCTTTGACACGGCCCATCATGTCAATAATATTAAAAAAATTAGCTTCGATGACCATCATTCTTTGCCGCATATTGTCCATTTCCGTGCTGCACTCCAAAAGGACATTTGTTACATTCTGTTCCATGACAACCATCCTTTCACGCATATTGTGCATTTCAGTGCTGCACTCCATTACCTGCTGAATAATTATAGCAGCACTTGCACGCAAAAAATTTGCAACACCATCTTCATCCCCTAAAAAAAAATTAAAATGGGCAATCAAAACTAAAATATTTTATGAGGCCTATCTACATATGTTTTGCCAAATAAAGCTGGGGTGACACTGACCTGATGGTCTGCTCCTTTCCACCTCCACAACTTCGCCATCTTCTATCACTCCTCCTTCTTCCACCACTTCCCCATCATCTTCCACGACTCCTCCTTCTTCCACCACTTCCCCATCATCATCAACTCCTCCTTCATCCATCAATCCACCTTCTTCCAATTCGCCAAATTCTTCTTCCTCAACTTGCCCTTCATCTGCTATAAATTCTAAATCCAAAATTACTTCTTCCTCCTCTCTTCCTTCCTCCTTTCTTCCTTCCTCCTCTCCTGCCACATCCTCTTCTCCTTCCACATCCTCTTCTCCTTCCACATCCTCTTCTCCTTCCACATCCTCTTCTCCTTCCACATCCTCCTCCTCCTCCACATCCTCTTCTCCTTCCACATCCTCTTCTCCTTCCACATCCTCCTCTCCTTCCACATCCTCTTCTCCTTCCACATCCTCCTCTCCTTCCACATCCTCTTCTCCTTCCACATCCTCCTCCTCCTCCACATGGCGAGATGGAAGATTTTGGCCTTGTCTGGCCCTCTCTGCCTCCTCCAAATGCTGGCGTCTTCTTTCCCCTAAATAACACAAAACAAAAGGTATACTCATCAGCACACAGATATTGGAGAGCAGAAATCGCATACATTGCTTAGAAGAGGCTTTCATTTATTTAGTTTTTTCTTTCACCAAACCTACATTTTTGACAGACTTCTATGCCAAGCTCTGATCCTGCCCCTTTTTAGCAAAGTGACACACATGGATGTCCCCCCTAAACTGTATTTCTGGGAGACCCTACCAAAAAATTTACATTTATTTTGGAGACACAGGTGCTCTGCATTGCAGATGGGAAAACATCTGCTTTATTATCAGTGTTTTTAGAATGAATCCTGTTTGCCTTTCACATTCTCTTAATTTGATTTTTCAATTTTACACAATGTTTGCAAACCAAGTTTTTGGCCAGTGAGCCATGTCCAGGTGTGTTGTTCCTGGAATAACCTTGCATTTCTGATAAACGATGTGATGTTACGCGGTTTACTAAGAACACTATTTTCAAAAGGTAGGTATTTACGTAAAAAACATTACATTTCAACATGTCTTCAAAAGTACAAGCAGGCCAAGGAGGCAGATGTCGAAATATACATGTCAACACATTCTTGCAGACAATCACCCCCCCAACCCCAAAAATATTAACTTACTTGTACGCAGAATTTTAAGGATCTTCTTCATCTGATGTGGCTCCCTCAATTTTAAGTCGGACCAGCGTTTTCGGAGCTGTTCTTTGGACCTGGTGACCCCAAACATCCTCTGCATTCTCCTCGCCACCTTGTCCATAATGTGTGCCTTTCGGTGGTTAGGGGTCTTGTATGGCCCTAATTCACCATCATAGTCCTTCCTCCGCATGATGGAAACTAACTCCACCATTTCGTCGAACCGCATATTAGTGGCTTTGTATCTTCTTTGCCTGGATCGGGACGTTCCTGCCTCTGTCCCTTCACTTGCAGCCTGAGAGCATCGTGCCCGCTCGTGTGACATCGCCATCTTTCCTTCCCACAGAGATTATGGGCGGGGAAAAGAGGAAATGTTCCGCCATGGGCGGAGACGAGGGCGGCGTTTCATACATACGCGGAGTGTAGAGAATGCAAACAACGTGTTTACGTAGGTTACGCGGAGACTATTCGAGCAATTCCAGAACATACACAGTTAACGCCATATTTCCGAAACACATTGATTAGGGGCATGGCAAAGCTGACGAGGGCGGCGTTTCATACATACGCGGAGTGTATAAAAGGCGCACGCCGTGATTACGCAGGTTACGCGGTAATTAGGCGAGCGTGAGAAACGAGGAGCGAGAGACAGGAAGGTAAGGAAATTCAAAATGGGATCAGCAGAGGCCTAGAAAATGGAGAGCCATGGGATGGGGGTTTGGTCTGTTGGTTGCACCCTTTTTAAGCTATTCTGTCTCTTGAGTACCACAATGTTATTTTGGTATCCAAATGCTTTTGGACACCTCACAAAATATAGATGTGAACAATGCTGTACCTCATTTAAATCTTTTTGAATGGTGTATTCAGATCAGGCAAAGTATTGTTCAGTGTTGGTTGTACAGAGGTCATTAGGAAGTGTCTTTTATGTCATCCATGCTCAGGGGCAGGATATCTACACATGAAAGAGTGCCTAGATGAATGCTCTCATTTGTAAGCATTGTTTATGTTTCTATATTAAAATTATTTACTGCAATGTTACCAAAGGGTCTGCATGTAGCAAATCAATGTTTGGTACAACCAATGCGGCCGAGCTGGCCATCATTTTTACAACAAGAGACACTGTGTTTGTAATTATATATAGGTCATAAATTTAGAGACACATATTATATCAAGGTCAACGCTGAGCCTTTTTAATATCTAGTTTTATTTGGTTTATGTTTTGCTAATCTAGACTCCAAAATCACATCAGCAAATAAGGCCGGGAAATGGACCTCCTCCAAACGAAGGAAGCAATAGAGGCCTTACTGGAAAAATTTGAGGACACGCCCATCCTGTGGGATTCCAAAAACACGTTCTATTGCAATAAAGATTTACGAGCGGCAGCACTAGAGGAGCTAGCAAACTATATGCAAACATGGGTGCCAGGATGCACTGCCAACATGGTGAAGGATAAACTTGCCAACCTGAGAAGCACATATAGAAGAGCATACAGAGCTAATAAATATACAAAGTCTGGAGCAGCAGCAACACAAGCAAAGGAACTCAAACTGTGGTATTACAAACAGATGTCTTTTTTGCGTAAGGAAATGGAGGGCAGGAAATCGATGTCTAGTTTTGCTTCCAACCTTCCCTCCACGCTACCTTCCAGCGGACCTTAACCAGATGACCACAGCCCTGCAGAGTTCGGAAGAAGAGGGCCTGGCTGACAGAGAGGCAGATCTGCCACCCTTCGATGAGGAGGTATAGTAGTTTCCTATATATTTCTGGCGTAAATAATTATTGGTGGATTAATGAGTTGATATTGTAAAAGAAAAGCCAAGCTGGGAAAACCAAAAAAAAAGGTCGCCAGACAAATAGGTGTCAGGGATGACAACTGCAGGGGTCAGAAGGAGAGTCTATTCAAGTTATAATGAACCAAAATAATAAAAGAAAAACATGAAAATGTGTGTGTTTTGATTTGGCTAAATAGTAAAACATGTCCCTTTTTTTGACACAGGAAGAAGAGATCAGCCAGGAGGTGGCAGATCCTCACGTCTCTGTCAGCCAGGAGGAGGCCGGGGTCAGTGGCAGCCAGGAGGAGGCCGGGCCCAGTGGCCTGCAGCAGGTCCCCCCGCCCAGGACAACCACCACCAGCCAGTCTTCTCCCCCCCAGGTGAGGCCATCAGGCCGAAGGAGGCAGTTGAGGCCTGTGGAGGAGGCAAGCCTCCGCATGATCCAGGAGGCAAGCGCCATCATGAGGGCCCCCCTCAACCCCACAGAGGCCTACAGTGCCTCCTTGGCACACGATTTAAATGAAGGGGGGAGGAGCAGAGAAGACTGGCAAAGGCCCTGATCAAACAGGTCCTTTGGTGGATGCAGAAGGACCTGCTGACCCCAGACACTGGGCTATGTGACCCGGCCCGGCTTGCTGAACACCATCCTCCTGCTGCCACATCGATCCCACCTGCAAGAGCCCGTGTAAGATCCGCTGGAGGGCAGCCTGGAGGGAAGGCTGGAAAGAGGAGGAAACGGTGATTCCCTGCCTTCCATTTCCTTCCACACAAAGGACATATTGTTTGGACTACCACAGTTTGGGTTCCTTTGGTTCTGTGCTGCTGCTTCATCAGATTTTTTTGTTTGCCTCCTGAGGTTTGGTAGTTTATCCTTCACCATGTTGGAAATGCAAGTTTGCATATAGTTTGCTATCTGTTCTAGTGCTGCCGTTCTGTTTATTTTTTGGGATGACATTTGCCAAAATAAATGGCTTTTTGCTTTCATTTGAAAACCTGTCTATTGTTTGTTATACTGTGGGGATTATTAGGCAGCAAACATTACAAATAAATACAATGGGTCATTTACAAAGGACACAAACTCCTTGGGGGGGAACATTTGGTGTGCCAACATGGTTAAAAATTCCAAAATTAAAAAAAAAAAAAGCACTAAAAAATAAATATAACATGTAATAACAAAATGAACAAAATGGTGACATAACTAGAAACACACCAAAAAAAAAAAAATAAGATGAACATTCCTTTACAAAAATAAAAGTGAAAAAAATGGAGGACCACCAACAAAAACACACGTCTGGCCTAGAAAACATTTTTAAATGATTACATCACAAGCAAGAAATGTCACATTTCAGTATGGGACAACTCAGTTGAAATTGCATCAGCAAGAGAACGGGGTTATTCTAGCAAGAGAACAATGAATAAAACGACGCAATAAACTGTTGTTTATTGCGTCGTTTTAAGACATTGTTCTCTTGCTAGAATAAAAGCTTTCAAATGACGAATGTGCCATATCCCAAACAAACGCGAGTTTTACCTGAACGAGCGCTCCCGTCTCCTTATTTTGACTGAGCATGCGCAGGATTTTTGTACGCTGCTTTTGTGTACAGACGACCGAACATGTCCGAGCGGACACGGTTCCAGCGGACTGTTTTAAAGCAAGACCAGGAAACAGTTGTTCGTTGGGAAACGGTCTGTCAGACAAATGTTTGCTGGAATCCTGTCCGTTACTGCCTACACACGATCGAACATGTCCGCTGAAACTGGTCCGCGGACCAGTTTCAGCAGACATGTTTGGTCGTGAGTACAGGGCCTAACAATACTACACTAACCAACAAACACCAACAGACAACAGAACAAAAGCACCTTGCTTTAGGAAGGGGAACACAGGGATGTACTTTTGCAATGGAAGGGCGTTTGTGTGGGGCTATTCATACACAGGGCGTATCTCACTAAGTATGCTTGGCCTATTTCCTATCTCACTAATTGCGCCGGGCCGAGTTCTGAGCATGCCCAGTGAGGTGCAGATTCGTGCGCGCATGCGCAGTACGGCCGGCCCTTCATTTGCATGGGGTCACGGGTCATTTCAATGGAGCACGCTCACTTCCTTCCCACTTTCAATTACCCCGCCTTACGCCTCGGAATTTACGCTACGCTGGCACAAAATTTGGGCGCAAATACTCTGTGGATACGGCACTTACGTCACAAAATTCAGCCGCCGTAATGTAAATGACATGCGTTACGACGAACTAAATATGCGCCGCTCTACGTGAATCTGGGCCATACTGCTTGGGACTGCCTGTGGTGTCTAAGACTGTTTGCTGTGGTACATCTTAAAGGAACATACTCCTTCAAATTAGCTGAGCTATATTTGCCTCTCTTATGCAACTATTAGTTGCGATCACAGGGCCAAATCCACAAAGATCCGGCGTAACTTATTTTTTTCCATTTAAGTTACACTGCCTTAAAGTTTCTACCTAAGTGCCCGATCCACAAAGCACTTACCTAGAAATTTTGGGCTGTGTAACTTAAATTCCGCCGGCGCAAGGCGTTCCTATTTTCATGGGGGCGATTCCCATTTAAATTAGGCACGCTCCCGCGCCGGCCGTACTGCGCATGCTCGTGACATCATTTTCCCGACGTGCATAGCGCGAAATTACGTTACGCCGAGCTTTGTGGATTGCGACGGGTCAATAAAGTTGCGTCGGGAAAAAAAAAAAATACGGCGGGAATTTTTTTTTTTTAAATAAAAAAAAAATCGCGTCGCTGGACAGAAAGGTCTGCTTTTACATGGTGTACTAACTTTACACCTTGTAAAAGCAGTCCTAATTTTGCGTATGCAAACTAAAACTTACGGAGAAAAAACAAAGCTGAAAAGCTTTGTGGATCTCCGTAAGTGCTAATTTGCATACCCGAGGCCGCATTTCGACACGAAATGCCCCCAGCGGCGGATGCGGTACTGCATCCTAAGATCCGGCAGTGTAAGTCCCTTACACATGCCGGATCTTCTGCCTATCTATGGAAAACTGATTCTGTGGATCAGTTCCATAGTTAGGAACAGGGATACGACGGCGTAACAGCAGTTACGCCGTCGTATCCCTTTTGTGGATTTGGCCCACAATTCCTAACTACTACGTGCTTGACATAAGTAATTACTTGTTTATGGGGTCCCGTACTGATAATCACTTGCATACAGAAATGCATTGGAATCTTCACGTGTATCGGCTAGGGGTTGGATGCATTTTGTAATACGTTCACTGTTAGTAGCTCAACGCATTCCTATATGTGAGAGAGAGATGATGTAGAGAACCCCCAAACTCCTGTTTTCTGATTGGAGTGACGCCTGGGGTCCAATACTGAATTCTCACATTGAGATCCTTGCTATCCGCAGTTGTGGTTCACTCCCGTTCACCAGTGTTGTGACATCCACCTTCCATTTGAGGATGCCCCACAGATGGCTAATAGTGTTTAGGTCTGGAGACATGCTTGGCCAGTCCATCGCCTTTACCCTCAACTTCTTTAGCAAGGCAGTGGTCGTCTTGGACATGTGTATGGGGTCATTACCATGGTGGAATACTCTGCTTCAGTATATTCAGTACATGTTGGCATTCATGGTTCCCTCAATGAACTGTAGCTCCCTAGCGGATACTCCAGATGACATCTTGATGATGAATCGCATAGGGCGCATTGTGTCACTTCCGGTTTGAAGCCGTGGAACACAAATTGTCCCGGACTTCCTGATTGTAAATGCGAAGATGATGTGAGTATGTTCACAACTGTGAATATATAAAAATCTTTTTGAAAACGGTATCATGCTATGGGAGCAATCTTTTCTCAGCATATGGATGAGACAGAGGGGATGAACTTTTAAAGGAGCAAAGAGAGGAGAGGTATATAAAGACATTGATCTGGGATCTGTTACACAGTGGCATATACTATGAATGTGGAATACCCCTTTGAGGCAGGGGCGGATCCAGGGGGGCAACAGGGCAATCGCCTCCCCCCCCAGAAACTATTTGCGGGTGAGTGGGTGAGAGAGCGCTCGGCGGGCTGATCTGCGAATGGCTCCGCGGGCGCGTCAGAGTGAGCGAGCCAGGCATCAGGGTGGCTTGGTGGGAGAGCGGCTCGGTGGGCTTGTGAGGGAGCAAGTGAGAGAGAGTGCGGCTCCACCGTCGGGCAGCTAAAAGAGCGGGCGGCTCCGCTGGCGGGTGAGAGAGTGTGTGGGCCGGGCAGCTGGAAGCCTTGGTGAGCGGCTGGCCAATCAGAGAGCAGGCGAGCAGGGGGAGCAGAGAGATGACATCATCTCTCACCGCCTGCCCTGCATCCCTGCAGTTCCACCCTCACTGAGTGTGAAGGCAGCTGCGGGCAGCAGAGAGATTATATCATCTTGGATCAGGCAAGTGACAATCCACAATGTGTGACAGGCGACGTGGCAAGTTTCAATCCTCAACGTGTGGCAAGTGACAAACGTGTGGCAGGCGACATAGCAAGTGATAATCCGCAATGTGTGACAGGCGACGTGGCAAGTGACAATCCACAACGTGTGACAGGCGATGTGGCAAGTGACAATTCACAACGTATGGCAGGCGACGTGGCAAGTGACAATCCGCAACTTGTGGCAAGTGACAAACGTGTGGCAGGTGATGTGGCAAGTGACAATCCGCAACTTGTGGCAGGTGACGTGGCAAGTGACAATCCGTAACTTGTGGCAGGTGACAAACATGTGGCAAGTGATGTGGCAAGTGACAATCCGCAATTTGTGGCAAGTGACAAACGTGTGACAGGTGACGTGGCAAGTGACAATCCACAACTTGTGGCCGGTGACATGTCAAGTGACCATTTGCAAACTTGTGGCAATTGACAAACGTTTGGCAGGTGACGTGGCAAGTGACAATTTGCAATGTGTGACAGGCGATGTGGCAAGTGACAATCCGCAACGTGTGGCAGGTGACGTGGCAAGTGAGATCCGCAACTTGTGGCAGGTGTCGTGGCAAGTTACAATCCGCAACTTGTTGCAATTGAGAAACGTGTGGCAGGTGACGTGGCAAGTGACAATCTGCAACTTGTGGCAAGTGACAATCTGCAGTGCCTGGCAGGCGACGGTGGCAGGTGACACACTCGGGGTCCCACTGATTCTGCATTATGGTGAGTTGAACCATTTAGTATTATATTACAGTGTAATAACAGAAATAATGCGCTTTGATCATTCTGACACCATAACAACCATGGTGCCGGGATGATTGAAGCTCCAACACCAGCCATTTCCCTGATAAATTGTCCGCAAAAAAACATTTTCTGAAAGTGCCCCTTCCGGGACTAGGCTCTGAATCCGCCCCTGCTTCGAGGGATGAATATTTCTGGTGAGTGCAACACCTTAGGGTGAAGCACCATAAGAAGCACCATCACAAGTTCATAGTTAAAGTGCATAGTGGCGTGCCTCCATTGAATGTGAGAAATTGAGCTTCGTACCACCAAAATAAGAGTAAACTCCACCCAAAAGTTTAGCTGTCCAATGAGACACAGATACCAAAAAAAAAAAAAAAAAATCTGAAAGAGGTTATTACTTCTTCTTTCATCTCAGTGTCACCTGAGGCCAATAACTTCACTGGGTATATGGAAGGGTTTGCAAACACTTAAAGCTTTATGTTACATATGAACACAAAAAAGACCTTTGGTTTGAACACAGGATGTATTGTAATAAATGTATGTGCCCAATGATTTAGCACTTTATACAGGGTTGGTTGGTGATAGGTTTGTCACATGTTTATTGATTTGTTGATATTCGATTGGAGTAACACTGCACTAGTTTTACATATTTAGGTTTTTGCTGTGTTTGGAATGATGTACAGTGTGGCTGCGTACAGTGTGAGCTGCTGATAGGTTGGGCTTAACACTGGTTTAGGACATAGCAGCCCAGGAGTTTTTTTTATTTAACCATTTCCATACAGGGCACTTATACACCTTCCTGCCCAGACCAATTTTCAGCTTTCAGCGCTGTTGCACTTTGAATGACAATTGCGCCGTCGTGCTACACTGTACCCAAACTAAATTTGTATCATTTTGTTCCCACAAATAGAGCTTTCTTTTGGTGGTATTTGGTGGTATTTAGTGGTATTTGATCACCTCTGGGATTTTTATTTTCTGCAAAAAAAAAAAAAAAAAAAGACCGAAAATTTTGAAAAACAAAGGCTTTTTTTTGTTTCCGTTACAAAACTTTGTAAATAAGTATGTTTTCTCCTTCACCGATGGGCACTGATGGGGCTGCACTGACGGGCACTGATAAGGCGGCACTGATGGGCACTGATGAGGTGGCAGTGATGAGGTGGAATTGATGGGCACTGATGGGCACTAATATGCAGCACTGATGGGGCACTGATAGGCCACACTGATAGGTGGTGCTGATAGGCGGCACAGATGGGCACTGATAGGCGGCATGGATGGGCACAGATAGGCAGCATGGATGGGCACAGATAGGCAGCACGGATGGGCACAGATAGGCAACACGGATGGGCACAGATAGGCGACACGGATGGGCACAGATAGGCGGCATGGATGGGCACTGATTTGTGGCATGTATGGGCATGGATGGGCACTGATAGGTGGCATGGATGGGGACTGATGGGGGGCACGGATGTACTGTATTATATTGTATTTATGGATGCCAATCAGTGCCAAACAACAATGCCTGCCAATCAGTGATGCCCATTGTGGGCACTGATTGGCATCCATTGTGGGCACAGATTGGCATCCCTGGTGGTTTAGGGTGGCATACCTGGTAGTGAGCATCCCTGGTGGTCTGGTGGCATCCCTGGTGGTCTAGTGGCATCCCTGGTGGTCTAATGTGGGCATCCTCGGGGGGGGCTGTGCTGATAATCGATCAGCACAAACCCCCCCTGTCAGAGGAGCAGCCGATTAGCTCTCCTCTACTCGCGTCTGACAGACGTGAGTGAGGAAAAGCCGATAACCGGCTCTTCTTGTTTGCATCGTGATCAGCCGTGATTGGACACGGCTGATCACGTGGTAAAGAGTCTCTGTCAGACTGACACCCTGCAACAACGATTGCCGCGATGCGCGCCCCCAGGGGCAGCAGCTCAATATCCTGAGGACGTCATATGACGTCCAGTCAGGATATTGAAACCACTTTGCCGCCGTCATTTTGTAATAGGGCGGGCGGCAAGTGGTAAAGTTATACATTATCACACTATCACAAGCAAGCAGAGCTGCTTCTGTCCCAAAGCACCCCCCATGTTAAGGGCATGTGGTGTTGTATGGTTCAGGAGGGTGGACCCCCACGCTGTTTTTTTTTCTCAAGTAATTTCTGCCAATTCTTTAGGAAAGGGTTAAAAATAAAGTGAAAAATGTCTCAAAGTCGCGCTGATATGGACACAGGCGCGAGTTCAGTGTGGTTTACATTACAGTCTATGAGAGATAAATTGCACTGAGGTCGGGAAAAATTAAAACATTAACTACTTTTCAAAACGCACAGACTTGGGATTGATTCACTTTGCAAACTTGCAGTCAACCATGACATCTCCTGAGAAACATCTAAAAAGATTAAGTAATATAAACATTTTTTTAGGCATGCTGTGTGAATGGGAACACAAAGCAAAGATATCGTGGGGTTTTCTCAAATTTGACTGCAAAAGTAGAAATAGGCTATAAATGTTCCTGATTGACCCTCAGCAGCAAGTCATCTACTAACTGTACTAAAGTACTAAATTACTAACGTTAATGGTCTATAACCATAGGGCAATCACAACTTCTATTCCTGATAATTTTGCAGAAATTCTGGAAAAATTTACGGCACAATTGTTACATAGTTAGTCTGGCTGCTAAAAGACACAAGTCCATCTAGTTCAACCAATAATAATAATAATAATTCTTCTCCATTCAGTTCTGTGCCGACAATTTAAGATTTTCCATATGTAATTAGCTTGCTGTTTGGTTAGTTAAAATATTTTCACTTGAATGTTATCTACACATGATTATCTTTTGTTGCCATTTGAAATAATCACTGTCTACCAGGTGAACTCTAATGGCGTCCTGAAATAACCATTTTATTTATTTTTATTGCTTCTGCACTGCTTGCCAACAGGGGCTTTATATGTAATCAAACACAGCTGATGCCAGAACACTAAGTAGACGGTAGAGCTAGCACACTGAGTCTTTTAGCATTAATGCACGCGTTTATACATCATTACAGCTTACATTTTAGACTTCTCAACATAATGCCAACTTGGCGGTGTTTAAGAGCGTCTGAAGGACTGCACCTTGTTTTTCAGTCAATTTGATGACAGTTATAATCTGCCTTCCTGTCTTGCTTCCCCATGTCCATAATGGGGAAACATAGGCAGATTGCGATTGGTGGGGGTTATGGTTGTGTGTGTCAATGCTTTAGCAGCATAAAGTGTGTCCAAACCCAAGCACAAAAATGTAATATTTTGCAACTTACCAGTCCTTAGATGTAGTGGCTGCATTAGTTTTCAGGCTTATCTCCTCTTTACTTTCACCTGGTGATTATGTCAGTAACACATATCCCGTCTCAGAGTGTCAAAGTTGTACGGTATCTCTGTAGAGCAATGTTGTCACCCTAGAAGACATGTGTTAGCACTACAAAACAACACCCACCTTCGTATCTACAGAGGGGTAAGGATTCTCTAGAGGGCTGTTGTTTGAGATACAACTGCAGGGTAGAGATGGGCCGAACACTGCTCTGTTCGGTTCACAGCAAAACTCCTAAACATGGAAAATGTTTTAACCTGAACAGCAAACCCCATGGAAGTCTATGGGAGTGCCTATTTTAAGGGCTTATATGCAAAGAATTGGCCATAAAAGGGGTATGGGGGTCCATTTACTGCACTGGGGGACATGTATCAATGCTATTTTTTTATGTGATTGTTTTTCAGGAGTATGATATCATGACGGTTAAAGTGCAACAATAAAAATTCCTTTAAATATAGTGCTTGGGGGGTCCCCTTAGTCTGCCTGAAAAGTGGCACTTCTGTAGCATATATCGAACATGCTGCAGCAAAAAATACATTTCTAATGGAAAACAAGCTAGCCAAATCCCATTTAAAATGATTTGTGGTTGCAATTGCCAGCACCCAGCTATTAAAAAAAAAAAAAAGGAAAAAATGTAGGGTCCCCCCAAAAGCCATGCCAGACCTTTATCTGGGCATGCAGCCTGGCAGATTAGAAAAGGGGGAGGACCAGCGAGGGCCCCCCCTCCTGAACCATACCAGGCCACATCCCCTCAAAATGGGGGGGTGCTTTGGGGCAGGGGGGCGCTTCCTTGTTCTTGTTTCTGGCTCTTGTTTTTGTATCACTGTATATTGGTCAGGCAACGCACTGACACCTTCGCAGCAGTTGAGCTACATGCTGGGTTTTGTACTTCTGTACCATTAAGAAGTTCACCTGCCCTCATCTATCCATCAGACTGCATGTGCTTCCACTTAGAGACACTTATAAGTTAGTGTTAGGGACCACAGATGCCAGGGTGCCGTGGCAAGGCTCTGTGGCCTACACATGTATTTGCAAATGCGTGTAGACTAAACCCCTGCATTTAAGGCATACTGATAGACAGGTTGATTTAGTTGTCTGCGAGCTGGTCGGTAAGTAAGCTTGGTCTTTTTCCCTTGGATTTATCCTTGGCCTTATTCTTACCTTACTCCATTTACTCTTCCTAGGTCCCTGATTCTGGTAGAGTAAGTTTCTCCAGCAGCCAATCTGAGGAGTTTTTCCCTTGTGGGGCGTGCTGCAGAGTATATCTGTGACAGGTGTCATGTGTTCTAAAATCTTTGCGGGGTCCCCGTTCCAGGTGCGGCATCCACCTTCAGGGTGCGCGCATCCATAGACCCCGACGCCGTGGACCACCTGGCCATGGTTGCAGACTACTTGGGACCTCATCCAGAGGTACAAGGGGACCCCAGTGACTGGCTGGGTTCCCAGTTCTATTGAAAGGATCCCAGGCTGAATGCTGTTCAATTGGGGAGTCGGTTTGAGGAGGACCCGGAGGCAGGTCATCCAACAGAGCCTGAACAAACCAATTGGGGATCCGGTGACCAGAGTACTGACAGGTATGTTTGCTGTCATCTGGCGACCGATGCAGAAATCTACTGGGAGGATTCGCTCCATCTATCTATCTAGCTCAGCTATTGTAATTGACCTGTGGCAGAGGCCCGAGCCGGGTCTGTGAAAGAGGCCTGTTCCTCCCAGAAATCCTAAGTGACATCTCGGCTGCCAGGCCTGTAAAAAAGGGTCTGTCCGGGGGCATTTTACCCACTCGGAGTGGCGACGAGTTACAAATTTGTACTATGCAGAGCAGTACTGAATGCTCTATTTAATATCCAGGCCTGATACTTCAAGGTTCTTCCTCTCTCTCTATTCATCAACTTTGTCCTTCCCAATTGATGTTGATGTTGGCCGTGTTGGCCTGGAAAATAAAGCATTGGAAAAAACCTTTATTCACTGTCTGGACCTTCGCTCACTGTTTGTCTCTACAATTGCACCCCTAGACAGGGTAACTTAATAGGCCGATCCCAAGTCAACCAGCGGCTCCTTCAGGGGTAGCGCTACACGTCTGTTCTTTTTGGAGTAAAAAACGTCCATATAGAGCATTTTTTGTACAAAGTTTAGATAAGTTTAGGAAAGTTTTACGTTTTTTCTGCCAGTGAGCTCCAATCAGAAACGCAAATGAGAAGGTTTTTTTTTCCTGCCTCTAAATGTTGTTCTCAAAAATATGCCTGTTAACGTCCTAATGTGTATGGACACAAAGGGTAACATTGAGTTGCTTCTACAGGCAGAACACAAAACTCCTGTAGAAGCAACGTTTTTTATCCCAGTGTGCATGGAGCCTGAGCGTCTGGTGAAAAGAATCTATTGGACAGCAGAATATTTTGTATTTATGCATTTTGTAACAGCCCTGTAAATGCTGAAATTTCACTGGTCAAGTACTGGTCTGTTACATAAGTCTAGCTATCTGCTAAGAGCACATCTTTTATCTACCGTATTTTCCGGCGTATAAGACGACTCGGCGTATAAGACGACCCCCTAATTTTCCAGGAAAAATTTTGGTTTTGGGATATACTCGCCGTATAAGACTACCCCCTTCCTACTAGTCTTTCTGGAAGCTGAGGGTTAGCCTGAACAACCGCTGACAGAAACAACCGCTGACAGAGACAGGCTTTTTTCAAGCCTCACTATGCCATTACATGCTTCACTGTGCCATTACATGCCCCCACTGTGCCATTACATTACATGCCCCCACTGTGCCATTACATGCCCCCACTGTGCCATTACATGCCCCCACTTTGCCATTACATGCCCCCACTGTGCCATTACATGCCCCCACTGTGCCATTACATGCCCCCACTGTGCCATTACTTGCCCCCACAGTGCCATCACATTACATGCCCCCACTGTGCCATCACATTACATGCCCCCACAGTGCCATCACATTACTTGCCCCCACAGTGCCATCACATTATACTTGCCCCCACAGTGCCATCACATTACTTGCCCCCACAGTGCCATCACTTGCCCACACAGTGCCATCACTTGCCCCCACAGTGCCATCACTTGCCCCCACTTTCGCCCCCACTTTCCCCCCCCCCACTGTGCCATCACTCACGTTTTGCAGGCCGGTGACAGTCTCCGTCTGCTGCAAACGTCCATGATTTCAAAGCCGCGCCGTCTTCTCAGCATGTCCTGTGATTGGCGGAACACAAATTTTCCTAGTAGCGCCTCTGTTCTGTGTTCCGCCAATCACGGATGCCTTCTCATCTCGTCCGAGGATGAGAAGGCATCCGTGATAGGCGGAACACAGAACAGAGGCGCTGCTGGGAAGATTTGTGTTCCGCCTATCACAGGACACGCTGAGAAGACGGCGCGGCTTTGAAATCATGAACGATCGCAGCTGCACGGAGACCGTACCTGGCGTAAAAGACGACCCCCAACTTTGGATGTATTTTTTTGCATCCAAAAAGTCGTCTTATACGCCGGAAAATAAGGTATATGGTGGAAGGTGCACTGGGGTGTATGGTCGCTCACTATCCTTGGACACGTGTTGCAACATTATATCACTTTATTTCCGTATGTACTTATATGGAAATCCTATGGACTGATTATTGTCAATTTATTTTATTTCACATATCACCATTTATTTATTTAGCACGGCAATTGTTGTTTTACATGTATTTTTACTTGTTGAATCTATGCCACAAAGAATTAAGGCAGTTCTGAAGGCAGAAGGGATCATTTTTCGGCATTGAAAAAAAACAGGTCCATCCATTCACACATATGTAGTGCAGCTAAATGCACAGATGTGAACTGTGTGTGACTTGTGGTTCACTGAATTGAATAAAAAAAGAGTACAGGTATTTTATTTGTGCGTTGATTCAAAATGATTGGGCTTCCATAATGCAACGCATCTCAAATCATGAAACAATTTGCATAAAAACGCATTTGACAATACAGCATATTGTGAATGGTACCTTGACAAGTGTTTATGCTGTGGAATTTTTCCTGTGGATGGCATGGATAAGCATTGTGATTCATGAGATCTAGTACAAATACTACAATGGATTTTCTGTTACTTATTTTTCATGAAACATTATATTTGTATTACTTTATTACTTATGCTGAAGCAGAGCTGCATTTCCAAGCACCATCAATTTCTCCCTCATCCGCTATAGCTTTTCACTGTGTCAGAAAACAGTAGGTGGCTGCGTGATCAGTAATTAGCTGTGTTAGGAATAGAAGCAGAGATCTTACTGGGCAATGCAAACTGCTGAACAAGGTTCTTACAGTAATAAATAGGTGTTTTAGTTTTTTCCTACAAGAATTAAGAATATTAACCTACATTAAATAGCATCCAATATTATTAAAAGTTGCAACGGTGTAATTTTCTAATCATTTACACTTTTTTCAGGCTATGTTGTACAGCCCTTTATAATTCATTCACAGTTCAGTGTGTGGTTAGAATTCTCCTTGGGTTAAGATATATTCCAGCAGAAGAATTTATAGAGTATGAACTGATACTACTCTTCCAGTCCAATACGGCTAAACTCCAAGCAAGCACCCAATTACACAGTCAAAATAAATATATGTGGCTTGGTTTACCTGCCAAAGAATGTGTAGTTCTTTCCTTCCAGTTCTAATATTTGTAGTTCTATATTATTTGAAGCCCTTTCACAGCCCAAGTTAATTTCAAATATAGAAATAGAGCATGGTTCATTTCTTTTTATTTCACATATATCACCGGCGTTTTATGGTAGTTTTCCTATGGGAAAAACTGCGATAGAGCATACACACGGCCAGGATTCCCAACCAAAGCTCCATCACAGTTTTCCTGTCGGGAAAACCGGCCGTGGCTTTCCCAGGCTTTCTCCTTGGGATTTCCGACGGGAACTTTTCCCATCAGAAATCCTGCACGTGTGTACGGGGCATTACACAGCCTGGCCACATACAGAGGCCAAACATTCAGGGAACATCATCAGGTGTTCTAGGGACATAAATATCAAATCTAATTGGACTACCTATTACACTTTTGTGAGGCACTGTAGTGGCATGGATGTGGCATGGATGAGCACTGATGTGGCATGGCATGGATAAGCACTGATGAGGCATGTATGTGGCACGGATGAGCACTGATGTGGAATGGCACGGATGAGCACAGATGTGGACCAGATGAGCACTGATGTGGCTTGGATGAGTACTGATGTGGCACGGATGAGCATTGATGTAGCATGGATGTGGCACTGATGAGCACTGATGTGGCATGGATGTGGCATGGCTGAGCACTGATGTGGCATGGATGAGTACTGATGTGGCACGGATGAGCAATGATGTGGCATGGATGTGGCACAGATGATCACTGATGTGGCGTGGATGTGTACTTATGTGGCATGGATGAGCATGGATGAGTACTGATGCGGCTCGGATGAGCACTGATGTGGGATGGATGTGCCACGGATGAGAACTGATGTGGCATGGATGAGCACTGATGTGGCATGGGTGTGGCATGGATGAGCACTGATGTGGCATGGATGAGAACTGATGAGCACTGACGTGGCATGCATGTGGGACGGATAATCACTGATGTGGCATGGATGAGCACTCATGTGGCATGGATGAGCATAAATGAGCCATGGATGAGCCATGGATGAGCTTGAATGAGCCATGGATTGTGACGATCCATGAATGAGGATGGAGGAGCCATGGATGGAGATGAATTAGCCATGAATGGTGATGGATTAGCTATGGATGGGGATGGATGAGCCATGGATAAGCATAAATGAGCCATGGATGGGGATGGATGAGCCACCGATGAGCATAAATGAGCCATGGAAGGGGATAGATGAGCCTGGATGAGCCATGAATGGGAATGGATGAGCATGTATGAGAATAGATGAATGAGCCATGGATGGGCACAGATTAGCACTGTGGGAACTTCAGATCCAGCCCGCAGCGCTGCTGCACCGCCTCCCTCCTCTCCTCGTATGCTGTATCGATCGGTGCAAGGAGATGGGAGGAGCTGAATGGGACATGATCCGATTTGTTGGCAACTGATCGCTCTGTCATTGGACAGAGCGATCACGTGGTAAAGGGCTGCTGTCATTGGCCCTTTACCCTGATCTGTGATATGCCGGTCACGCGATGGTCACGGACAAACTAACGAAAAATAAATTACGAATCTTCGGAAAACGGAAATGAAAACAACGAAAATACGAAATAATGTAAATTAGCTTTCGTTAGTACTGAAATATTTCTGGACATTGACCAATAGCCACTGAGCGCTGTCCCTTTCCTCTAAAGAGGTTTGTTCCTTCCCCCAATGAGCTTCTTTCTCATTACCTCCTGGCTCCTTGTGTCTTTTTGTGTGTTAGACTGCAGTGCATCTAATTTCTAGATTTGTATTTGTAATATCTGACATATTTTAGTTTTCTTCTACGTCAGACTTCATTCTAGACAGGGTGTGTGTGCTAACTAAGACAGTCAAGTCAATCACAGTAAAGTACGAATTACAAAATTACGACGAGTAGTGTGTCGAATAAACCTAAAATGTATTCTAACAGAATTACGAATGCAATAAAATCTACAAAAGTACGTTTTTACAATCAAAGGAAATTACACATGAAAATACGAATGATCATAAAGCAACGAAGATATATTTCTTACGAAAATACGAACGCGGCATGATGGAAAATATAATGTAAATACGAATAGCAAAACAACGAAAATTAAACCAACGTAAAAAACGAAGGAACGAATAAAATCATTTTAAAAATACGAACGCGGCAGAATACAAAATATAACGAAAATACTAATCTCGATTCAACGAAAAATTAACAGAAAAAAACAGAAACGGAAAGAAAAGTGTTACGAAAATACTAAAGAGTACGAATACGATAACTAACGTCTTACGAAATTACGACTCGTTACGAATCACGATAAACGAACAGAAACGAAACAGAAATAAACGAAAATTTTTGCTGTGCACATATCTATTGTACGCCCTCCCAGAATTATCCAACCGTGCTGTAGCCATCATTCGGGCTATGGCCGGGTCAGTAAGTAGTCAACTACACTTTTATGGAAAAAAAAGGCAAATAAAAAAATTATAATATAGCATATACAATTGTAACACAAGTCAAATTGCAATCGAGTATTAAAAATAAAATTTCTCTTTCAATCTAGAGCTCTGTAATTTTTCTATAAAGTACAATACAAAATGGCTACCTGGAGGTGTTCTGTACACAGAATGTATACAGAACGCCCCTCAGAAACATAGGGCCAGATCCACAAAAGGGATACGCAGGCGTATCTACTGATACGCCGTCGTATCCCTGTTTCTATCTATGCGACTGATTCACAGAATCAGTTACGCATAGATATTCCTAAGATCCGGCAGGTGTAATAGTTTTACACTGTCGGATCTTAGGATGCAGTACCTCGGCCACCGCTGGGGCCATTTCTCGTCGAAATTCCACGTCGGGTATGCAAATTAGCACTTACGGAGATCCACAAAGCGGTTTCCCTTTGTGAAGTCTCCGTAAGTTGTTAGTTTGCAAACGCAAAATTAGGGCTGCTTTTACAAAGTGTAAAGTTAGTACACCATGTAAAAGCAGACCCTTCTTTCCCGCAACGCTGTCAAATTTATTTTTTATTTTTTTATTCCCCGCCGCATCTCTTTTTTTTCCCGACGCAACTTTTTTTACCCGGCACGATTCACAAAACTCGGCGCAACTTAACTTTGTTAAGTTAAGTTAAGTTGCGCAAAGCACGTCGGGAAAATCGCGTCGGTAGCGGGAGCGCGCCTAATTTAAATGGGACTCGCCCCATTAGATTGGGCACGCCTTGCGCCGGACGGATTTAAGTTACACCGCTGAAAATTTCTAGGTAAGTGCTTTGTGGATCGGGCACTTAGGTAGAAATTTTGCGGCGGTGTAACTTAAATCCCAAAAATTAAGTTGCGCCTGCTGTAGGTGGATCTGGCCCATAATTTCCTGCTTGTGTGATTGGCTCACTGATTTGCCCAGAAGTCTACACTAAGATACAGGTCAGATTTTTGGCATCCGCTGCAACAAAAATTTCGTTTTTGGCAACATACTGATAAGGATTGATAACCATTAGCACAACTCCAGGGCATAACCATTCTGCCTCTGATTCAAATTCTGAAAAGCATGCAGAAAGGGAGGAACAGTCTGCTTCTTTCAGTGTCCAGCCGTAAAGAGGCGGAACCTTTTTTATTATCACAGCTTTATAGACAGAATGACATCATTCATATGAGCACATCTGATTCGTCAGTCCATATATGGCTTTTCTCCTTGTGACGTCTATTCTTGACCTCGTGGCTTTCACTCAGACTCACGGGGGCCATCTTACTTCACTCGATGGATGGGGTTTGGAGTAAGGAGTAGAAGGGAGAGGTTTGGAGTAAGGAGTAGAAGGGGCCATCTGTCTTCAGTTTTCCTTCAGGCTGAGATTTAACTCTATAATGACTTTTAAGGATAATAATACTTGTATACACCCACACATATATATGTATATATAAATCAAGAAATACAAGAAATAAAACAATATACGAAAGGAAACCAATATTTGAGTGGTTTAGGAGAAAAATAACATAAACGTAAAATTATCATTTTATTTAACTCCATCATAATGCTTCCAATAGGACAATCCCATCTAAAGGGATAAAGACCCCGCCACTTTCCTCATTTGAGCCCTGATTCTGCGGCAACTGGTTGATAATTATGAAACCACTCTCATTAGACTCACTCGGAACAGGGGATATATATATATATATTAGCAGGCGCCCCAGAGAATAAAATGGTGGTTTATGTCAGACAGTATTTGCACAGCGATTTTTCAAATGCAACTTTTTTGGAAAAGATAAGCTTTAATAAATTTTGATGCAAAAAAACAACACAATATATAACCCAGTTTTTTGGTTAAAAATAAAAGATGATGTTACGCCAAGTAAATAGATACCTAACATGTCATGATTTAAAATGGGGCCTGCTTGTGGAATTTCGACAAACAATACACAATACAAAAAAATCTCGATAGGTGACGCTTTAACTTTTTTACAATTACTGGTTTAGAATTATAAAGAAGGTCTAGAACTAATATTATTGTTCTTGCAATAACATTTGAGTCTATACCACTCATGTGTGGTGCGAGCACCATATGCGTGCACAACCTACATATGTATTCATTAATATTCGTTAATATTTTTTTAACCACTTAAGGACCTTGCCTGTTTTTCAGACTCAGTGTTTACAAGTTTAAAACAGTTTTTTTTTTATAAAAAATTACTTAGAACCCCCAAACATTATATATTTTTTTCTAACACCCTAGAGAATAAAATGGCGGTCATTGCAATACTTTTTGTCACACTGTATTTGCACAGCGGTCTTAGAAGCGCACTTTTCTTGGAAAAATTCACTTTTTTTAATAAAAAAATAAGACAACAGTAGAGTTAGCCCAATTTTTTTTATAAAAGCATATATATGTGTAGCCCTGAGATTGATTAAGTGAAAATCAAAATACCAGTGAAAAAAGTTGAAACACATATAACAATATTATGCCCAAATCATAAGTCTTAAATAGGTCCCTCTGGTGCGAGGAATAGAAGAGTGTGCCAGAGTGACACGTGATCTGATGAACCTGCTGTGGTATCAGATGTGGATGCAAGGTTCAACAGAACGCAAGACTGTGATGGTCAAATGTATAAACAAAAGTTCATCAACATCAAAAAGTCATTCAGGTGAGAGAGTGAATGGATGAGAATTGCGTGACTTCTTTAGCGTGACAATCCCACCACCGAAAAAAGTGCAGGCTTACTGGAGCTGGTTGACCAATGATGACATATGTCAACAAAGGTCAAACAATGGCTGTATATGACAAATGTCAAAGACGATCCTTGGCAGGAAGCGTGGGTCCGACTGGTTGGAATTTCTTTATGTAGAATGGGTCCCCAGGAGCAAGCTGGAAGCTGTACTTGTAGATGGAGTCCCCAAACCAATAAACTCAGTGTATTAGTGGTGCATATAAAAAGGAGAGAAGGGTGGCCACATAGCGTAACTCCGTATAATAAGTAAAATACGTTTTTATTCACAGCTGTCAAACTTACATTTGGCTGGAAACATAAGAGCTCTTGCATGCAAATAGGGCGACAGTGGAGTCCTCCCGACGCGTTTCGTGGTCAAAAGCACATCGTCATTATATTGTGAAATATAATGTTACGCAGAGTAAAATGATACCCAACATGTCACGCTTCAAAATTGCGTCCGCTCATGGAATGGCGTCAAACTTTTACCTTTAAAAATCTCCATAGGCGACGTTTAAAAAATTCTATAGGTTGCATCTTTTCAGTTACAGAGGAGGTCTAGGGCTAGAATTATTGCTATTGCTCTATCGATTGCTGCTGCGATACCTCACTTGTGCGGTTTGAACACCGTTTTCAAATGCGGGCACTACTCACGTAAAAAAAAACAGAAAAATTTGCCTTTAAGAAGCATAGGCGGAAGTGACGTTTTGACGTCGATTCCACCCTGCTATGCTATGGAGACGGGTGGGGGCCATCTTGCCCTCACTCGTATCCCAGCAAAGCAGCGTGAAGGACCCGATCGCCTCCGTCGCTGCCGACGGCTCCGGTAAGCGGCGGAGGGCGTGGGAGATAACAGTGATCTTGCGGCGAATCTGCCGCGGAAACCACCGTTATCGTTTACAGGACTGGCCACATTAATGATGAATATCTCGGTTGTGGCAGCAGCTGCTGCCGTTTCCGAGATATTAATTTTTAAAGTGATGATGTATATGTACGTGAGCTGGCGGTCCTTAATCACTTAAGCCCCGGACCATATTGCTGGTCAAAGAGCAGGCCACTTTTTGCGATTCGGCACTGCGGCGCTTTAACTGACAATTGCGCGGTCATGCGACGTGGCTCCCAAACAAAATAGGCGTCCTTTTTTCCCACAAATAGAGCTTTCTTTTGGTGGTATTTGATCACCTCTGCGGTTTTTAGTTTTTGCGCTATAAACAAAAATAGAGCGACAATTTTGAAAAAAATAATAATATTTATTACTTTTTGCTATAATAAATATCCCCCAAAAATATATAAAAAAACATTTTTTTCCTCAGTTAAGGCCGATACGTATTCTTCTACATATTTTTCGTAAAAAAAAATCGCAATAAGCGTTTATTGATTGGTTTGCGCAAAAGTTATAGCGTTTACAAAATAGGGGATAGTTTTATGGAATTTTTATTAATATTTTTTTTTACTAGTAATGGTGGCAATCAGCGATTTTTTAACGGTACTGCGACATTATGGCGGACACTTCGGACACTTTTGACACATTTTTGGGACCATTGGCATTTTTATAGCGATCAGTGCTATAAAAATGCATTGATTACTATAAAAATGCCACTGGCAGGGAAGGGGTTAACACTAGGGGGCAAGGAAGGGGTTAAGTATGTTCCCTGGGTGTGTTCTAACTGAAGGGGGGGTGGACTGACATAGGGAAATGATCGTGGGTGCCTGGCAGTGATCGCGCCCGCCGGGCACGCGCGTCGGCGTCAGGGGCCAGTGGGGGGCGCGTGTGTGCGCCTCAGGCGGCGCACGCAGGCCCCTATTGGCTGCTCGGCGAGATGACATAGATCTACGTGATCTCACCCAGCTAAGCTGACCTGCCGCCGTAAAACTGCGGCGGCTGGTCGGCAAGCGGTTAAGTGGTAAATGATTTTATTTTTATTATTTATTTTTACACTATCCCTTTAATTTTATTTATCATTTTTATTGCTGTCACAAGAAATGTAAGGATCCCTTGTGACAGCAGTAAAGCATAACAGGTCCTCTTTATGGAGACATCTGGGGTATACCCTTGAAAGTATGAGATCAAAAAGAAAAAAAAAATAGATTTTATGCTTTTCAGAAAAAAATGGCTCTGTTTACATTTTCTGTCACCGGAAGTGAGGAAATGCTTGTCGCTTCCAGGTCTCCTAGAACATGGAGATGATTGGGACGTTGAGGTCCCCAATCACCTATATTGTCATTGGCTGCAACCACCGGTGTGGATGCTGGGCTCTCTGGTTGGGTGGTAGAGCCTGAAAAAGCACCGGAGAGTGGTGAGGGGCAGGGGATTAAAGTGGTTGTACACCCTGTACAACCACTTTTACTTACAGGTAAGCCTATATTAAGGTGCTGGAAATATCTCCTAAACTTCCATGGTTTAGGAGATATTTAAGAATTCTGCGCGCCAATGTCTATGGTGCATGCGCACTTTAGGAAGGGTAGATTGTGCCATTTCTAAAGGGGTGATGCTGTGGAGTGATGTCACGCAACTACGGACAGTCACAGAGCCAGAGTTTGTGGCCCCGGAAGGAAGAGGGATGAAGATGGACGCTCAATGCTAGTGGGGACAGCGGTGACATCGCAGACTTCGGTTTCAGGTAAGTGACACATAATGGGCTACTATGCGATGCTTAGTAGCCCATTATGCTTTACCTTTGCAGAGTTTACTTCCTCTTTAACAGCCTGTGCCTGTGTGTTGTGTGAAGGTGAGTGTGTCCCTTTCCTCCAATCAGCTCTCAGAGCTCTCCTCACTAAGCTCTGCAAATTGTAATTTCAGCTCTCTGCCCACTGCTTTCCGAAACTAAGACAAGCTTTATAAATTCTAGACATTGAACGGATGTAGAGAAGAAATAACAGCACATAAACAGGTCCAACTTATGTAGGAGGATTTGTTTAATCTCTGTGAATTACCTGAGGATAGTCACTTCACTGGGTATATGTAAGGGTTTACAACCACTTCAATTATTTAGCTTGAGTATGATTCTTGGAGGCCACTGGTGTCTGACTGTCAGCTGCCTACATCAATGGCAAGAACCCACAGGGGGGCATTTAGAAAGGCAGCATTGATGTGTTGTTACCATGCTGCTACAAAAAGAAAGAAAAAAAAGTGCATTGCATTCCACCTGCTTCGGGAATCAATACATTTGAGTTGAGCTATAAGAAGAAAAATTAAAATCCAAGAAGAGAACCTGGTCACATGACTTGTCAAAGTCCTGCGATTGGCTCTCCTCTAGTCATGGAGTTCTCTCTGCTGCGTTATGCTGCAGAGAATTCTGTGAGTTACCGCAAGCTCAATTCCACAGCCTGTAATATAAAAAGAGGTGACAGGCGCAGTATTGAACTATACTGTGGCGTATAACAGAATACAGTGGATATCAATATTCTCTGCTTGTTATAAATTGGCCCCACACTGTTTTTCAGCTTCAAAGAAACCAACTTTTCATCAATCACAGGAACTTGTTTTTTTTTTTGTGTCTTAACTACAGGACTCTATTATGTGATACTGCTATGTATACTCAGGAGGCCGTGTAGAATATCATTGGGCTGCAAATTACTTTTTTTCATAAGGATCCTTATCCTGGTGTTTTAACTTCATAAACTGAGGCTAGAGTGTGTTATAAGCATGAGGTCAAATATGAAACTTCAGTCTTCAGGGAACCTCTCACCTCTAAGGCCTAGTACACACAAGAGGACCGTTTCCGCGGATAAATCCTCTGGCGGATTTTGATCTCATGGTTGTACTAACCATGAGATCAAAATCCCCGCAGAATTCCCTACGCGGTGACGTGTCGCGCCGTCGCCGCGATGATGACGCGGCGACGTGCGCGAGGCTGTGATATAAGGACTTCCACGCATGCGTCGAATCATTACGACGCATGCGAGGGATGGATTCGGACGGATTGATCCGGTGAGTCTGTACAGACCAGCGGATCAATCCGTTGGACTGGATTCCAGTGGACCGATTTCTTAGCATGTTAAGAAATTTTGATCCGCTGGAAATCCATCCCCGGGGAAAAAAAATCTGCGGAAAAATATCCACTGGATCGTACACACCAGGGGATCTATCCGCTGAAACCGGTCCGCGGATCAATTCCAGCGGATCGATCCTCTCGTGTGTACGGGGCCTAAGGCTTAGGACCTTGAAAAGTGATGTCGAACCTTCGCACCCCAGATTTTTTGGAACTACAGTAGGTGACCGCGATATTGTGTCAATCTCGCTCCCTTTCTCTGTACATCATGGGAAATTTAGTTCCAAAAAATCTGGAATGCCAAGGTTTGCCATTACTGGCCTACAGATTTAGCTAGTTAAAATGTATGCCAGGTAAAAATAAATCAATATTTAATCCCGTAAAAAAATCTCAAGCGGTATTGTCAGCCCTGCCTGAGTTCTGCTAGACTACAGAACTCTGCCTATGTCTGATTAATTTACTATCAAAATAATGCCATACCTCCCAAAACAGTAATCATTAGAAATTACAGGGCACCATACAGCCTAGCTGACAGGTCCCACTACTTCCCTATTGGCATCCATACCCATTACTCTACACTCTGTACACTTTTCATCTTGCACACTCTGTACCCCCTGTATTCCCCACACTATGTATCCTCCATTCCACACTACCGCAACACTCTGCACTCCCTGCATCCCCCACTACCCCACAGCTCTGTATCCCATGGATCTCCAATACCCCAACATACTCCCCTGCGTCCCTTATTCTTCACCCCTGCTTCCCCATTACACCTAACACTGCACCCTCTGTATTGCTCATTGCACCCCCTGCAACCCCATTACACCTCACTCTGCACTCCTTACATGCCCCATTACTCAGAAATCTGCAACTTCTGCATGCCCCATTACCTATCATTCTGCATTCCCCATTACCCAGCAACACCTACATTGCTCAATACATCTTAATCTGCACCCCTTATTACACCCCACTCTGCAACCCTTCATTCCTAGTTACACCTCACATTGTATACCCATTACACCTCACTCTGTACCCATGGGCGCTTCGGGAGTGGTGATTCACATTCACATTTAACCCTTTCTTTAAACGCTATCGGGGGTTAAAAGCGCCCCGCTAGCGGTCCGAATAACACAGCTAAAACGATGGTAAAGCTCCGCTTTTTAGCGGAGCTTTACCGATAAAGCGGCCAGCTGGCAGTGTGAAATGGCTCTTGACATTATTCAGCCTCACTCCATGCCCATATAAATATAGCCTAGAGAATGTACAGACCCCCCTTCAGCACAGAGCCCTCCATTCAGCACAGATGGACCCCACCTTCATCACAGATCTCCCCATTCCACACAGACCCCTCCATTCAGCACAGACCCCCCTTCAGCATAGATGGACCCCCATTAAGCACAGACCCCCCTTAAGCACAGATGGACCCCCCCCCCCTTCTGCACATACCCACCTTCAGTACAGACCCCCTTCAGTACAGATGGGCTCACACTTCAGCACATACCCCCTTCAGTACAGACCCCCCTTCAGCACAGATGGACCCCCTTTAAGCACAGACCCCCCTTCAGCACAGTTGGACCCCCCTTCAGCACATACCCCCTTCAGTACAGACTCCCCTTCAGCACAGATGGACCCCCTTTAAGGACAGACCCCCCCCCCCTCCAGCACAGATAGACCTCCCCTTCAGCACATACCCACCTTCAGTACAGACCCCCCCTTCAGCAAAGATGGACCCCCCTTCAGCACATACCCCCTTCAGTACAGACCCCACTTCAGCACAGATGAACCCCCCCATTCAGCACATACCCCCCTTCAGTACAGACCCCCCTTCAGCACAGATGGACCCCCCATTCAGCACAAACCCCCCCTTCAGCACAGACCTCAGATCAGCCATCAGCGCGGCACAGGCAGCAGGTTCCCTCCTGCTTCACTCTGCTCGCTGTGCCTGTGTAACATCCGACCCGAGACTGCTTAGACAGCCCGTGGCCGTGAGACTCTTCAACACCTTCTTAATTTTCCTGGGGGGGTCAATTGCCCCCCCCCCTTGCCCTATGGAGCGGACGCCTATGTCTGTACCCCCTGCATCACCCACTACTTTCTCTGTACCCTTACTAGACTACTGTGGGGGATTCTGGGAGTTGTAGTCAGAAAAAGAAGAGCATTGTAGAGAGGGGAGACCTGCGGAAGAAGGACTTTGTGCTGTCCAAAGACACTTGCAGAACCCGGGGCCCCTGCTAATTTGATGGAGTCTCATATGAAAGGGCTGCTTATAACCTCCTATTGGCAGCCTTGCCTTCCTAAATACTTTCCAACATACCATCCAACTTTTGAGGAAACAAGGACATTAAAGTGCAGAGAAGAAATAGGTGTCACTTCACAGAAATAAAAATTGGACATAGCCTATGAGGGTATGGTTAATTTGAGTCTGATTGTTCTCGCAGCATGCAATGCGCACATATACCACAGTCTTTGTACCCATTAAATACTCCTCAATTACTATGCAACAAGCAAAAGTCTCACATGTATTCTTTAACTGTCTGTTGTTATATACTCTCTTTGATAGGTACAGTATATATTTATTTCTCTTAAAGTTCTTGAACTACTACCCACTGGTGGTTCACAGAATGACATATTTATGCTTAGTGATAGGTAATAACCACCGGTAAGTGTTTGCCTTGCACCCTTTTGGCATGTATGTAATTAACCTGAGAAAATATGTTTTTTCCAAATGAATGAAATGAATGAATGTGATACTGCTATGTATACTCAGGAGGCCGTGTAGAATATCATTGGGCTGCAAATTACTTTTTTTCATAAGGATCCTTATCCTGGTGTTTTAACTTCATAAACTGAGGCTAGAGTGTGTTATAAGCATGAGGTCAGATATGAAGCTTCAGTCTTCAGGGAACCTCTCACCTCTAAGGCCTAGTACACACAAGAGGACCGTTTCCGCGGATAAATCCTCTGGCGGATTTTGATCTCATGGTTGTACTAACCATGAGATCAAAATCCCGGCAGAAATTCCCTACGCGGTGACGTGTCGCGGCGTCGCCGCGATGATGACGCGGCGACGTGCGCGAGGCTGTGATATAAGGACTTCCACGCATGCGTCGAATCATTACGACGCATGCGAGGGATGGATTCGGACGGATTGATCCGGTGAGTCTGTACAGACCAGCGGATCAATCCGTTAGACTGGATTCCAGCGGACTGATTTCTTAGCATGTTAAGAAATTTTGATCCGCTGGAAATCCATCCCCGGGGAAAAAAATCTGCGGAAAAATATCCGCTGGATCGTACACACCAGGGGATCTATCCGCTGAAACCGGTCCGCGGATCAATTCCAGCGGATCGATCCTCTCGTGTGTACGGGGCCTAAGGCTTAGGACCTTGAAAAGTGATGTAGAACCTTCGCACCCCAGATGTTTTGGAACTACAGTAGGTGACCGCGATATTGTGTCAATCTCGCTCCCTTTCTCTGTACATCATGGGAAATTTAGTCCCAAAAAATCTGGAATGCCAAGGTTTGCCATTACTGGCCTACAGATTTAGCTAGTTAAAATGTATGCCAGGTAAAAATAAATCAATATTTAATCCCGTAAAAAAATCTCAAGCGGTATTGTCAGCCCTGCCTGAGTTCTGCTAGACTACAGAACTCTGCCTATGTCTGATTAATTTACTATCAAAATAATGCCATACCTCCCAAAACAGTAATCATTAGAAATTACAGGGCACCATACAGCCTAGCTGACAGGTCCCACTACTTCCCTATTGGCATCCATACCCATTACTCTACACTCTGTACACTTTTCATCTTGCACACTCTGTACCCCCTGTATTCCCCACACTATGTATCCTCCATTCCACACTACCGCAACACTCTGCACTCCCTGCATCCCCCACTACCCCACAGCTCTGTATCCCATGGATCTCCAATACCCCAACATACTCCCCTGCGTCCCTTATTCTTCACCCCTGCTTCCCCATTACACCTAACACTGCACCCTCTGTATTGCTCATTGCACCCCCTGCAACCCCATTACACCTCACTCTGCACTCCTTACATGCCCCATTACTCAGAAATCTGCAACTTCTGCATGCCCCATTACCTATCATTCTGCATTCCCCATTACCCAGCAACACCTACATTGCTCAATACATCTTAATCTGCATTCTGCACCCCTTATTACACCCCACTCTCCAACCCTTCATTCCTAGTTACACCTCACATTGTATACCCATTACACCTCACTATGTACCCATGGGCGCTTCGGGAGTGGTGATTCACATTCACATTTAACCCTTTCTTTAAACGCTAGCGGGGGTTAAAAGCACCCCGCTAGCGGTCCGAATAACGCAGCTAAAATGATGGTAAAGCGCCGCTTTTTAGCGGAGCTTTACCGATAACGCGGCCAGCTGGCAGTGTGAAATAGCTCTTGACATTATTCAGCCTCACTCCATGCCCATATAAATATAGCCTAGAGAATGTACAGACCCCCCTTCAGCACAGAGCCCTCCATTCAGCAAAGATGGACCCCACCTTCATCACAGATCTCCCCATTCCACACAGACCCCTCCATTCAGCACAGACCCCCCTTCAGCATAGATGGACCCCCATTAAGCACAGACCCCCCTTAAGCACAGATGGACCCCCCCCCTTCTGCACATACCCACCTTCAGTACAGACCCCCTTCAGTACAGATGGGCTCACACTTCAGCACATACCCCCTTCAGTACAGACCCCCCTTCAGCACAGATGGACCCCCTTTAAGCACAGACCCCCCTTCAGCACAGTTGGACCCCCCTTCAGCACATACCCCCTTCAGTACAGACTCCCCTTCAGCACAGATGGACCCCCTTTAAGGACAGACCCCCCCCCCTCCAGCACAGATAGACCTCCCCTTCAGCACATACCCACCTTCAGTACAGACCCCCCCTTCAGCAAAGATGGACCCCCCTTCAGCACATACCCCCTTCAGTACAGACCCCACTTCAGCACAGATGAACCCCCCCATTCAGCACATACCCCCCTTCAGTACAGACCCCCCCTTCAGCACAGATGGACCCCCCATTCAGCACAAACCCCCCCTTCAGCACAGACCTCAGATCAGCCATCAGCGCGGCACAGGCAGCAGGTTCCCTCCTGCTTCACTCTGCTCGCTGTGCCTGTGTAACATCCGACCCGAGACTGCTTAGACAGCCCGTGGCCGTGAGACTCTTCAACACCTTCTTAATTTTCCTGGGGGGGTCAATTGCCCCCCCCCTTGCCCTATGGAGCGGTCGCCCATGTCTGTACCCCCTGCATCACCCACTACTTTCTCTGTACCCTTACTAGACTACTGTGGGGGATTCTGGGAGTTGTAGTCAGAAAAAGAAGAGCATTGTAGAGAGGGGAGACCTGCGGAAGAAGGACTTTGTGCTGTCCAAAGACACTTGCAGAACCCGGGGCCCCTGCTAATTTGATGGAGTCTCATATGAAAGGGCTGCTTATAACCTCCTATTGGCAGCCTTGCCTTCCTAAATACTTTCCAACATACCATCCAACTTTTGAGGAAACAAGGACATTAAAGTGCAGAGAAGAAATAGGTGTCACTTCACAGAAATAAAAATTGGACATAGCCTATGAGGGTATGGTTAATTTGAGTCTGATTGTTCTCGCAGCATGCAATGCGCACATATACCACAGTCTTTGTACCCATTAAATACTCCTCAATTACTATGCAACAAGCAAAAGTCTCACATGTATTCTTTAACTGTCTGTTGTTATATACTCTCTTTGATAGGTACAGTATATATTTATTTCTCTTAAAGTTCTTGAACTACTACCCACTGGTGGTTCACAGAATGACATATTTATGCTTAGTGATAGGTAATAACCACCGGTAAGTGTTTGCCTTGCACCCTTTTGGCATGTATGTAATTAACCTGAGAAAATATGTTTTTTCCAAAGTATATCCAAACACAATAACAATGGACCTTGCTTTGTTCACTGGTGCACAGTTATATTGGAACAGGAAAGGTCCATCCACAAACTGTCCCCACAAAGTTGGGTGCATGAAATTGTCCAAAATGTCTTGGTATGCTCAGTGGTGTCACTGGGGGGGGGGGGGGGGTGGTGACACCTGCCCACGGAGTGACACCTGTGGGTAGCGGCACCGCTTACAGCGCCTGCTGCCCTTCTCCTCTCTGATCTCTCTGTGTCCCTCAGCAGGCCGAAGCCGCCTCCACCTCCACTCTGTTTACATCCAAAGAGGAGGAGCCGACAGCACTGCTGCAACCGATCTCTCCCCTCTCTGCTCACACTGTACCGATCGGTACAGAGAGGGGAGAGAGGAACAGTTTGTTTCCAAGTGATTGCTCCGTCATTTGACGGAGCAATCACGTGGTATATGCCCGCTGTTAGCGGCCATTTATTTTGATCTGTGTCTGTGTGCGTGCCCCAGGGGGTGCGTGGGAGGGCGGTTCTGGCAGGACGTCAATGTACGCCCTCTCACAGTTTTTGAGCCGAGCTGTAGCTGTCATTCGGCTATGGCGTGGTCGTTAAGTGGTTAAAGTGATTGTAAAGGTCTGTTTTTTTTCTTTTTTAAATAATAAACATGGTATAGTTACCTGTTCTGTGCAAGGGTTTTGCACAGAGCGACCCTGATCCTCATTTTTTGGGGTCCCCCGCCTGCGCTCCTGATAGGGTTGCCACCTCATCCCTTTAAAACCAAGCACATATTAAAGCGGAGGTTCACCCTAAAACATTTTTCTAACATTACATTGTGCTCACTTGCAACATTGACAGTATGTGTTTTTTTTTTTGCTGTACATACCGTCGTATAGCTGTCCCCCCCCCCCCCAGCTTCTGGGTAGTGGCTCCCGCGGGACTGGGCGTTCCTATGCAGCAGGTAAGTGATTGACGTGATGACAAAAACTACCCCCCGTCGCATAAGGAGCTTTACGAGTTGCCGAAAAAAGCCGAACTGCAAGTCGGCTCTATACGGCGCCTCCGCACTGACGTTCGGCTTCTTTTGGCAACTCGTGAGGCTCCTTATGCGACGGGGGGTAGTTTTTGTCATCACGTCAATCACTTACCTGCTGCATAGGAACGCCCAGTCCCGCGGGAGCCACTACCCAGAAGCTGGGGGGGGGGGGGAAATAGCTATACAACGGTATGTACAGCAAAAAAAACCCAAAAAAACGCATACTGTCAATGTTGCAAGTGAGCACAATGTAATGTTAGAAAAATGTTTTAGGGTGAACCTCCGCTTTAAGTACACAGGTTCTGTGGCTGATTAAGGTGGTATGTGAACCCACTTGTGCCTTATCTGCATTAAATTAGCCTCAGAACCTGTGAAATTCATATGTGTTTGATCTCAATGGAATAAGGTGGTAACCCTAGCTCCTGGTCCCTCCTCTTTATTGGGTGCCCCCCCCCCGTGGAAAGCCGCTGTCCATGGGTGCACCAGTGCAGGAATGCTCCCGAGTCCTGCTGCTGCGTACATTGGCACAGACAGCAGGACTCAGCCCCGCCCCCGGCTGCCATGTTACTAGATTTGATTGACAACAGCGGGAGCCAATGGCTCCTGCTGCTATAAATATATCCAATGAGGACCCGAGACAGCAGCTGGAACTGCTGGGCTCGTGTGCTCATAGCTGATTTGTACAGTGTTTAGGTAAGAAAAAGGAGGGCTCTGGGAGGCAGCTGCAGCACACAAGATTTTTCACTTTAACCACTTAAAGCGGTGGTTCACCCTGTTTAATAACATCCTCTCTATGCAAATGCGCTGCAAATACAAAGACTAAACGATTTTTTTTTTTTTTGAGTCCTACTTACCCGTTTCCAGGTCGTATTTACGACCTGTCAATCAAAATCCCCCGCGGGGAATGGGCGTGTAAGTCCATTCTCCCCCGTCCTGTCACTCAAATTGTGGCACTCCTCTGTCGACGCGCTGTATCGCGCGACATCTCGGCACAACGGGGCGTGAACTTCTTACGCCGGCCGTTGTTATGGCAACCATGCAGTGTTGACGGCGACGCTCGCCGTCAACACTGCACAATGCGCGGGATCGAGTGGTGAATGCTGGGAGGCCAGCATTCGCCCTCTCCCGGAAGAAGACCCTGTCGGCTTCAGTATGCCCACAGGTAAGATGGAAATGTCCATCGTCTCGGGATCAAAAATATAATATAAAGAAAAACAGCGCATAGCACGGCTTAAGGAGTGGGACACCCTGTTAGTGCAGGCTTAAAGGTAAGAGCTGGGGATTAGACCAGAAAAAAAAAAAACGATATCCCGCAGAACCACCGCTTTAAGCCCCAGACCATTATGCAGCCAAATGGCCGGGCCACTTTTTGCGATTCGGCACTGCGTCGATTTAACTGACAATTGCGCGGTTGTATGACGTGGCTCCCAAACAAAATTGACGTCCTTTTTTTCCCACAAATAGAGCTTTCTTTTGGTGGTATTTGATCACCTCTGTGGTTTTTATTTTTTGCGCTATAAACAAAAATAGAGCGACGATTTTGAAAAAAAAATGCAATATTTTTTACTTTTTGCTATAATAAATATTCCCAAAAAATATATATAAAAAAAATGTCCTCAGTTTAGGCCGATACATATTCTTCTACATATTTTTGGTAAAAATAGATCGCAATAAGCGTTTATTAATCGGTTTGCGCAAAAGTTATAGCGTCAACATTATAGGGGATAGTTTTATGGCATTTTTATTAATAATTTTTTTTGTACTAGTAATGACGGCGATCAGCGATTTTTATTCGTGACTGCGACATTATGGTGGACACATCGGACACTTTTGACACTTTTTTGGGACCATTGTCATTTTTACAGAGATCGGTACAGAGAGGGGAGAGAGGAAACAGACATGACGCTGGTTTGTTTACAAGTGATTGCTCTGCCATTTGAGCTATAAAAATGCACTGATTACTGTGAAAATGACACTGGCAGTGAATGTGGTTAACCACTAGGTGGCGCTGTAGGGGTTAAGAGTACCCTAGTGAGTGATTCTTACTGAATGAATGAATGAATGAGTGACTTATAGCGCTTTTTGCAGCCAGTGTCTTCCTGGCTGGTGCGGTTGTTTACCCCGTAGGATCTCGACACAATTTTGATTACTGTCATTGTCACTAGGCAGAGTGGGGAGATGTTTGTTTACATCAGCATCATCGTTCTTCCTTACCGTGAGATGATTGCGGGTATCCCTGTGGCGATCTAGTCCGCGGGACCCAAGGTTGGGCTCACGGAGCGCACATGTCCACAATGCCGCGCTCTTAAAGGGGACATATATATACGTCCTTCTGCCTGTCCGTGTAATGCTGCCGATGTATATAGTCGTGCGCGGGTCGACAAGTAGTTAATGCATAGAATGCATTAAGGAGAAAAAACATAAGACTACAATTCCTTTAAGTACATCACTAGTAAGCTGCAATCAATTAAAGTGATTGTAAAGGCAGAACATTTTTTATCTTAATGCATTAAGATACAAATCCTTCTGTGTGCAGCAGCCCCTCAGCCTCCCTAATACTTACCCGAGCTCCCTCTAGCTCCAGCGACCTTGGAATGTGTCAGCCTTCCAAGAGTCCCCTGCTAATTGGGTGAGACAGCAGCGTGGCGCCATTGGCTCCCACTGCTGTCAAAGTCAGTCAGCCAATGAGAAATGAAAAGGGGGTGGGCCGTGCCGCAGCTCCGTGTCTGAATGGAATCAGGTAGCTGTGGCTCGGCTCGGGTAACCCGATAGCAAGCAGCTTTCTGTGGGAAAAAGAACAAAAACATACAGCGCACAAGTGTTAAGTGAATGTCACTTTATAGTCTGTAATGTGTGGAAAAACATATAAGCATGAAAAATTTAAAAAATTGAAATAGCCACTAATAGCACACAGGGAAATAGAACATTAAATTTTTTTTTAAAAATACTGATAAAAATAGTCCGCATAACATAAGCAGCAGTTCACGTGGAGATGGTAGAGTGAAAACACATACACTTCGGGAGAGATGTTTGGAGTGAATCCAAGTAGTGTGCATACACTTGTATGCGGAGGTAATACAATACCTCAACAAAAGCAGCCGCTTCTACGTCTCAATGCAGGGAGATGGAATCCGTTGGTGGGATGATAACAGCCACACTGGGAGCAGATGTAGAAGTTATTTCCATGCAGAGAGGATACTGCCGTTTAAAGACCACTAGCTCAGGGGCTGATGGAAAAGATACCTTCCTCGCAAACAGAGATCTCCAGCGGCAGGGGAAGTCCTGGAGGGGAGCCACCTAGCCGGTTCAGTGACGCAGCCGCTTCACACGGGAGCGAGGAGAGGGGGACGGTAGCCTGATGGAGTCACACAGAAATAAGGAGGTGTCCGGACACCTTCGATCCAGCGTCAGGTGACTCAAGGCACCAATCAGTGTGGGCAGAAACCGAGCAGTAGAGATGCTGGCGCTAGTGTCACTGAGAGGATTTCCCGAGTGTCGGCACTACACATCAGCTGCAGTGTACTTGCTGCAAACATATAGGGGCATCAAAGATTGTACTGGTGAGCCGTGACTGACATGTTTCGCGTGCCAGGACGCTTTATCAAAGTCACGGACAGGCTCCACCATCTAGTTATTAAAGGGGAAGGAATAATCCCATTGGACAATAGCACGAGGAGGAGGAGGATTCATAGTCTTAACCCTACCATCACCACCACTTTAATAAAAACATCTAAAAACATATAATCTAGTATATATAATA
This sequence comes from Rana temporaria, assembly GCF_905171775.1. Taxonomy (NCBI): domain Eukaryota; kingdom Metazoa; phylum Chordata; class Amphibia; order Anura; family Ranidae; genus Rana; species Rana temporaria. The sequence goes on from NC_053490.1 coordinate 91,038,110, forward strand.
TATATAACATGATATATATGTATATAATAATCTCTCTCATGGAAGAACATATGTACATACATAGAAGATAGTCTGACACACCTTCAAAACAACAATAATAATAGTAATAATAAAGGAAAAATAAATGAAGAAAATGAAAAAGAAAATGAAAAAGAGAAAGAATGATAATAATGATGATGGTGAAAATAAAACTAAAATAATAATGATAAAACACTATACATACATACATTCACTCCATATATACCGCCTATACCACAAAAATAAAATAAAATAAAATAAGAAAAATAAGAATTAAATAAAAAAAGAAAATAAAATAAAAATAAAAATACATGAAAATAAAAATAAAAATAAAATAAAAATAAAAATAAATATAAATAAAAATAAAAATAAAAATAAAAATAAAAAATGATGTGTGTACCCAGTGCACTAGGTTAATTAGTGATGCTGAGAATATCCAACTCCTCGTTAAGGCCACCGGGCGACAAAGTGCCCAGCCGAAAGATCCAGAAAGTTTCCCTCTTACATAGGAGGGAAAATCTTTCGTTCTCAGTCAAAGAACCCAACGGGATGGACTCAATGGCAAAAACCTCCAAACACTTAAAATCTTTATTGTGGACATGCAAAAAATGTCTAGGGACACTATGCTTATCACAGCCCTTTTTGATCAGGCGTCTGTGTTCTCCGATACGTATGCGTAGGGTACGGATCGTCCGTCCTACGTATAATAAATTGCATGGACAGCGTAGTATGTAAACGATATATTCCGTAGAGCAAGTAAGGAATTGGCTGATCGGGAACACACAATCTTTGGTTTTAATAGTATCAGGACCACCTTTTGGAATGGACTGACAAGTAAGGCAACCCCTTTTACCGCATCTAAAAATGCCGGTTTTATTGTTAAAGTAAGCCCGAATATCTAATGGGCGGGTGGGGTTGATCTTGGATACTTTACTGGGTGCAATGATGTTCCGGATGGTCCGGGACCTTCTAAAGGTAATCTCAGGTTTAGATGGAAGAATGGGAGACAAATATTGGTCAAGATGAAGAATATTGAAGTGTTTATTGATAATACACAAAACAAAAACAAAAAAGAAAAGATAGATTTGAATTAAAAGAGAGTACTATCAAAATTTTTAATCTTTCTAGTCATACGTTATGTCCGGTTGAACTTATCCTTCTACGTAAAGGGTTAAGTTTTTACCCTTCTACTGGACCCAATAAATTTGGACTTTTTAAAGATCTCAACAAATTTGTCCGACTCCTCACCCTCAAAAGATTTTTTGCCAAACGTGACACTACCAACACCGATACGGTTGTGGATTCTGATAGTGCCACAACGGGTAAAAGTGAGGATCTAGTCAAGGAACACGACCCAGATGGATTATTACAAATCCTAGAGGAGTTGTGGATTGAGGGTAACGTTGAGAGTCAAACTTTCTGTCCTTACCTAGACCCTGACATAGTCCACACAAATTTTAGGCCTCAGTCCGTTTTCAACCCTACTCAATCCAAAGGGCCCTACATCGAGACTTTTTACCAAGCGGTGTACAAGGATTTTTCTAAATTATGTGACAACCCCTCTAAGTCAGGGACCCCCAATCTAATTCACGACGAACGCCAGGCACTGAAATTTTTTAAGGCCAACAAAAATATTGTAGTCAAACAAGCTGACAAGGGGGGCAGCCTTGTCGTGCAGGACAGGACTGAGTACCTGAGAGAAGCATATCGCTTGCTATCAGATGGTGACACCTACCAAAAATTAATTGCAGATCCTTTTTCCGACTACCAAGCAGAACTAGTCACTCTTGTTGATGCGGCTTTTAGCAAGGGCGTCATCAATAAGAGAGAGAAGGCATTTTTGTTGCCCAAAATTTCCAGTACCCCACACTTCTACCATCTCCCGAAGGTCCACAAATCTTTGGTGAATCCACCGGGTCGCCCGATCGTTGCTAGTACCAATAGCCTTACCAGTGGTTTATCTACTTATATAGACCATGCCTTACAGCCCATTGTTTGCGAATTACCCTCATATATTAAAGATTCTAGTGAGATCATTAAGACCCTAGAGAATTACTCTTGGGAAGAGAGCTATGCGTGGGCATCACTTGACGTGGCCTCTCTATACACGTCGATACCCCATAATATTGGATTAGCGGCAGTACAATACTTCCTAAGTAAGAACAACGACATCAACTCTTTCCAGTCTGAGTTTATAAGTAGAGGTATAGAATTCTGTCTTACCCACAACTATTTTTATTTTTGTGATCAGTTCTTTTTACAAAGGAAGGGGACCGCAATGGGGGCAAATTTTGCACCGGTGTATGCTAATCTGACTATGGGTTATTGGGAAACCTTGCAGATTTGGAACAATAATCCATTTTTGGAACACATCGTTTTTTATGGTCGTTATATAGACGATGTAGTCCTTATTTGGAGTGGTGGTGCTGACTTGTTCTCCTCATTTGTAAGCCATTGTAATGACAATGCGCTAGGCTTAACGTTTACACATGTCTATGACGAGGACAATTTAATTTTTTTGGACCTGGTTTTGTCACATGATCAGAAAGTAATTACCACTAGCAATCATATTAAACCTACTAGTGGTAATTCATATTTACACTTTAACAGTTGTCACCACTCGTCTTGGAAATCCAATATCCCATATGGCCAATTCAATAGGTTGCGCAGAAACTGTTCTAAAACTGAGGACTACATGACCCAGGGCCTTATTATGAAGACAAAATTTAGAGAGAAGGGGTACCCTCCAGAATTATTAGAAGATGCTTTTAATGCTAGTATCACCATCAATAAAATTAATAAGGTTAGTAAGGATAAAGTTGAGAATAATGTAAGGTTCATTTCGACATTTAACACTAAACATAAAAATCTAATAAATATTATCAATAAACACTTCAATATTCTTCATCTTGACCAATATTTGTCTCCCATTCTTCCATCTAAACCTGAGATTACCTTTAGAAGGTCCCGGACCATCCGGAACATCATTGCACCCAGTAAAGTATCCAAGATCAACCCCACCCGCCCATTAGATATTCGGGCTTACTTTAACAATAAAACCGGCATTTTTAGATGCGGTAAAAGGGGTTGCCTTACTTGTCAGTCCATTCCAAAAGGTGGTCCTGATACTATTAAAACCAAAGATTGTGTGTTCCCGATCAGCCAATTCCTTACTTGCTCTACGGAATATATCGTTTACATACTACGCTGTCCATGCAATTTATTATACGTAGGACGGACGATCCGTACCCTACGCATACGTATCGGAGAACACAGACGCCTGATCAAAAAGGGCTGTGATAAGCATAGTGTCCCTAGACATTTTTTGCATGTCCACAATAAAGATTTTAAGTGTTTGGAGGTTTTTGCCATTGAGTCCATCCCGTTGGGTTCTTTGACTGAGAACGAAAGATTTTCCCTCCTATGTAAGAGGGAAACTTTCTGGATCTTTCGGCTGGGCACTTTGTCGCCCGGTGGCCTTAACGAGGAGTTGGATATTCTCAGCATCACTAATTAACCTAGTGCACTGGGTACACACATCATTTTTTCTTTTTCTTTTTATTTTTATTTTTATTTCTATTTTTATTTATATTTATTTTTATTTTTATTTTTATTTATTTTTATTTTTATTTATTTTTATTTTTATTTTTATTTTTATTTTATTTTATTTTTATATTTATATTTATTTTTATTTTTATTTTCATATATTTTTATTTTTATTTTATTTTTATTTTCTTTTCTTTTTTTATTTAATTCTTATTTTTCTTATTTTATTTTATTTTATTTTATTTTTGTGGTATAGGCGGTATATATGGAGTGAATGTATGTATGTATAGTGTTTTATCATTATTATTTTAGTTTTATTTTCACCATCATCATTATTATCATTCTTTCTCTTTTTCATTTTCTTTTTCATTTTCTTCATTTATTTTTCCTTTATTATTACTATTATTATTGTTGTATTGAAGGTGTGTCAGACTATCTTCTATGTATGTACATATGTTCTTCCATGAGAGAGATTATTATATACATATATATCATGTTATATATATTATATATACTAGATTATATGTTTTTAGATGTTTTTATTAAAGTGGTGGTGATGGTAGGGTTAAGACTATGAATCCTCCCCCTCCTCGTGCTATTGTCCAATGGGATTATCCCTTCCCCTTTAATAACTAGATGGTGGAGCCTGTCCGTGACTTTGATAAAGCGTCCTGGCACGCGAAACATGTCAGTCACGGCTCACCAGTACAATCTTTGATGCCCCTATATGTTTGCAGCAAGTACACTGCAGCTGATGTGTAGTGCCGACACTCGGGAAATCCTCTCAGTGACACTAGCGCCAGCATCTCTACTGCTCGGTTTCTGCCCACACTGATTGGTGCCTTGAGTCACCTGACGCTGGATCGAAGGTGTCCGGACACCTCCTTCTTTCTGTGTGACTCCATCAGGCTACCGTCCCCCTCTCCTCGCTCCCGTGTGACGCGGCTGCGTCACTGAACCGGCTAGGTGGCTCCCCTCCAGGACTTCCCCTGCCGCTGGAGATCTCTGTTTGCGAGGAAGGTATCTTTTCCATCAGCCCCTGAGCTAGTGGTCTTTAAACGGCAGTATCCTCTCTGCATGGAAATAACTTCTACATCTGCTCCCAGTGTGGCTGTTATCATCCCACCAACGGATTCCATCTCCCTGCATTGAGACGTAGAAGCGGCTGCTTTTGTTGAGGTATTGTATTACCTCCGCATACAAGTGTATGCACACTACTTGGATTCACTCCAAACATCTCTCCCGAAGTGTATGTGTTTTCACTCTACCATCTCCACGTGAACTGCTGCTTATGTTATGCGGACTATTTTTATCAGTATTTTTAAAAAAAAAATTTAATGTTCTATTTCCCTGTGTGCTATTAGTGGCTATTTCAATTTTTAAAATTTTTCATGCTTATATGTTTTTCCACACATTACAGACTATAAAGTGACATTCACTTAACCCTTGTGCGCTGTATGTTTTTGTTCTTTTGCTCTTTGCCCATGTCTCCTTAGTGGTTGACAGCTGCACGGGTTTGTGTTTTAGTGAAACTTCTTAAACCACTGACAATACTGTGGTTTACCGTCCCTATGGTGTAGCGCTTCATGCGGGTGTTTCTTTGTAAGCTTTCTGTGGGAGCATTCTTTAGGAGGGAGGAGCCAGGATCACAGAACAGGGACCTGAGAAGAGGAGGATTGGGGCTGCTCTGTGCAAATCCACTGCAACAGAACAGGCAAGTATAACATGTTTGTTATTTTTAATAATAATAATTAAAAAAACAACGAGATTTTACAACCACTTTAATGTTTTTCTTCCTACATTTAGATACTCTTTTTAGCACCACATTGTTCATCATGCTAAGTTAGCTATACACATAAATTCACATTGTTTTTTGAAAGCAAGAACATCTTAGAATATATAACACAGACACAAATAAATACTTAGATCAACTACAAAAGATGATACCTATTCATGCATTTTAATTATTTCCCCATTATTGGTTTAAGAAGATTAATGTTATGTACTATATTAATCTGTAAAGTCTGGCTTCCTTTTTAATTGCAATTTAAACCCACCAAAGTATCCAAAGGAGTCTTACACATGCCGGCATTAGCCTACCGATAACTCTTGCTAATGCTCAGCCATGCATAAATAAATCTAATGGGGGAAATAATAACAAAATGATAATAACTGGATTGCCTTTGGAAGTCTTCTGAAGTGTTCATTCTCTGCAGATCAAAACAGTCATTCCATGACAAAAGTTAAAACAGCAATTCTTCAAAACTGAAATATAACCAAGGATTTAGCGATGCTATTGTATACAGTTGCTAAAAATACATATATGTCAGTAAATTAGCCAGATGAAAAGAGAGAAAACAGTTGGCTTTGCTTCAACAAACTCAATCGTGGCGGTATATGGGCTGGAATAATGAACTGGTACAAATTGTTCCATATGCTGTCTGCCTAATTATCAATCTGCCCTACCAGTGGTGGCTGGCAGATGTCATTGGTAAATATACTTTATATCTCACTGCTTCACCAATTTTCAATCTGTGTTTGCATATTTTACGGTGTCACGCTGGCATAAACATAAAGAAGTCGAAAATATGTTTCCAAACCGAGATGTGCAGAACAGGGGAAAGCCTGCTGTTACATAGTTAGTCAGGTTGAATAGCAGACACAAGTCCATCTAGTTCAACCTATAGAAAAAAAATACATAAATGGAATAAATACATTAAAAGCCTCCATATACAGAACCCTATACCCACAGCTGATCCAGAGGAAGTAAAAAAAACTAAAATGCATGGTGCAATTTATTCCAGTGGAAAAAATTACTGTTTTAAAACTCCGGGTGGAACGTTTATTGCAATTATTGCATTAACGTGTTCCCGCTGGCCATGCACATATACACTATTAATCAAATAATTTGTATCTGCTGCGTTTGGTAAAAATTTGTAAATATTAATGAAAGGTTAACAACGTGAATAAAAGGGTGCAGCACTTAAACATAAATTAAGTGACATGATAGTCCGTGGAGAAAGAAAGTCCACAGGAAATATCCTGAAAATGGCTTCTGAAGTAAAGTGCAGCTAAAAAGCACACATGTGAGGAATCCACCACCGGCACCCAATCACACTGCCTCTTACCCTCCTCTTAGGCCCCATACACACAGGAGGATTTATCGGCGGATACGGTCCAGCGGACCGTTTCCACGGATAAATCCTCTCGAGGATTTCCGCGGATTTCCATCCGATGGAGTGTACTCACCATCGAATCGAAATCCGTGCTGAAATCCTCTGGCGATGACGTGTCGCGCCGTCGCCGCGATTATGACGCGGCGACGTGCGCGACGCTGTCATATAAGGAATTCCACGCATGCGTCGAATCATTACGACGCATGCGGGGGATCCCTTCGGACGGATGGATCCGGTGAGTCTGTACAGACCAGCGGATCCATCCGTTGGGATGGATTCCAGCGGATAGATTTGATAGCATGTCATCAAATATTTATCCGCTGGAAATCCATCCCAGGGAATAAATATCCGCAGAAACAGATCCGCTGGAGTGTACACACCATAGGATCTATCCGCTGAAACCCATTCGCTGGGATTTTTCAGCGGATGGATTCTATCGTGTGTATGGGGCCTTAGTCTCTTATTACAAAGGTCAATAATGCATTGGGCAGCAGTTACTGTAAGTATAGCATCAATCTTTGTGTAGCTTAGCAGCAGGGGTCAAGTCCTGGGGAAAAAAGTGTGGGAACTCCCTCCCAAGATCCACTCCCCCACGAAAAAAAAAAAAAATAAAAAAAAAAAGATACGCTCATATGCATAATTACTAAACTGCATGTTTTAAGCAAGTTCTTTCTAAATACCGCGATAACTCACGGCAGACCTCCGCAATTTCTCCTGGGAACAATGACAAAAGCTCCCAGGAGACATTGCGGCATCGAGGACGTGACAGAATACCCGCACACTACCCGATGAATCCATATACAGGAAGTGGCCAGTAACATAAAGGATTACTAAGGTTCGCCTGCCCCTGACAGTGACTCGAGTTCGGCATCGCCGCTTAGTGAAGGATTGGCTCAGGCGGCTCGGCTGCTCTAGTCCTGAAAACGGAACTGCGTTCCTGCTGTGAAAAAAGTGCAGGGACGCCGTTCCCACGCGTTCCCGCAGGACTTGAGCCCTGCTTAACAGATAATCCAATCTTATCCTCCAAGGATCAACCAGGGACAAAAGAGACACTCCTCACATTGCAGAACATCAATCCAATTCATATGTGAGATAAAAAGTAATACTCACATAACAGCAGTTAAAACACGCTTGTCTCAGTTTAAAAACAGCATTCCCAACCAGCAAAATGGCTGCTGCATCCCGGCATACACGTGCGTCACACATCTTCAGCTCCACCCTACGCGTTTCATAATCAAATTACATCTCCAGCGCCTCCCTACATGTTTCATAATCAAATTACGTATCAGGGGTGTGGTTAGACGTGCGTTCTGACTCTATATATAGGCAGGACAGGTATAGGCAGTGGCTACAATTGTGTTCCAAATACCGGAACTAAAGGCACAATGGGAAAGCTTAATAATCCTCAAACATTGCGTTCCACTTAGGAACAAACATCATAAATACACCACCGTAGCCAAAAGCATAAAAGGTAAAATAGAAAAATATTAACTCACATATTGAATCGCCAATATGAGAAAATCATTAATGAATACACATTGTAAATCATCTAAACATAAATCAATAAATATATTATTCTAAAAGCAATTATGCCAGGAAACATCGCCACCCTGTGGTTGGAAAGAATTTTGCAATGTCAAATTAATTCAATACATGAAACACAAGTTATATTAAAATGATAAAAACAAAACTAATAAAATTAAATGGTTACTGTCAATAGTCTATAGACTAAAGCACTATTAATGAAAGCATTGACATCCCACTCTATAGTCATGCCAAAAGGAGTGTATGTCTTAGCTTTATATATCCACTTTTGACACCTTCCTAATCACATTACTACCTCTCCATTTGCTGGTAAATGTGTTTAGGGAAACACTTTTTTATATTTGCCACATGTTCATTTAGCCTGACCTGGAGTTTAAGAATAGTATGGCCAATATACTCCAAGCCACATGGACACTGAATGAGATAAACCACATTCTTCAAGTTATAAAAGGCTTAATGGGGAAATGTTTATGGGTAGAATTAGACTCAAAAGAGTCAACCCTTCTACTCCTCTGGGCATTGATCTTACAAATTGGACATTTTCTACAAGAAAAGAAACCACCCACATTTTGAAAGAATTAAATCTTTTTGGGAGGCTCTTTTACATTAGGTGCTACCTGTAGTCTTGGGGGGGGGGGGGACTCCTCTATAGACAACCGCAGGCAGCTCAGGCAGATGAGGCCCCAAGACCCTATCATTCCGTAATACCTACAAATCCTCTTTACTGCATATGCTGAGTAGAATATGCAGTCAAACTTGAAAGGTTCATTCTGTTTAGCTTCTCTAGGTAACAAAAACGCATCCCTTTTTTCCCATCAGCACATACAAGGGCCTGATCCACTTCAACTGGATCATAGCCCATCATTTGCAGCTATAACAGCTTCAGCTCTTCTGGGAAGGCTGTCCACAAGGTTTAGGAGTGTGTATGGGAATGTTTGACCATTCTTCCAGAAGCACATTTGTGAGATCAGGCACTGATGTGTACGAGTAAAGCCTGGCTCACAGTCTCCGCTCTAATACATCCCAAAGGTGTTCTATCAGGTGAGTTCAGGACTCAGTGCAGACCAGTCAAGTTCCTACATCCCAAACTCGCTCATCCATGTCTTTATGGACCTTGATTTGTGCACTGGTCCAAACCATTTGGTGGAGGGGGGATGGTGGTGTGGGGTTGTTTTTCAGGGGTTGGGCTTAGTTCAAGTGAAGGGGACTTTTAGGGCATCAGCATACAAAGACATTTTGGACAATTTCATGCTCCCAACTTTGTAAGAACAGTTTGGGGATGGCCCCTTCCTTCCAACATGATTGTGCACCAGTCCTGACCTCAACCCAATAGAACACCTTTGGGATGAATTAGAGTGGAGACTGCGAGCCAGACCTTCTCGTTCAACATCATTACCTGACCTCACAAATGCACTTCTGGAAGAATGGTCAGTTTCCATAGACACACTCCTAAACCTTGTGGACAGCCTTCCCAGAAGAGTTGAAGCTGTTATAGCTGCAACGGGTGGGCCAACTCAATATTGAACCCTACAGACCAAGACTGGGATACCATTAAAGTTCATGTGCGTGTAAAGGCAGGTGTCCCAATACTTTTGACAATATAGTGTATATGTGGCCACTGAATAGGTGGGATTTTTCTTTCTTTCTTTTTTTTTTTTTTCAACAGAAAGGGATGGGTGGGCTTTAATGCCTAGTGGCAGCATGTATGTGTCCATTGGGAACAGCTTTTCTGTTCTGAGAAAACCTGTGCTCCCAACACACTAACTAAGATGTCATGGGCACTATCTGATGCATACTTGCAATCAGGAGCTTCTTATCATTTGACCTCAGGCCCAGGGACAACCAATCACAACAGTCTCAAGACCTGTAAGCCCGCCTCCGCCTCTTGGCATTTAGATCCTATTGGAATATGTATTGTACATATTCCAATACTTTTATTTTTCATCTATAATCATATATACAATACAGTATGTGTTTGTGAATGCAGAGAGAGAACATTTTTGTATGTCAAATAAGGTAGAATAAAGAAAAGATACCAAGGTTCTGCTTAAAGTGACTGTGTTGATTCCAAAAAACTTTGTCCAATAACTAGTCTGTGAAAAAAGAGCTGCAATCTATGGCAAAATCTTCATATCCGACACACAACATGCTGTGCATTATTCATCCATCTGCAACTCCTATGCCCTACAGTACACTGTAACTACACAAGGTCGGCAGATATAACTACAGCATATTCAAGCATTCAACACAACCAGTGGAGCGTTGAACATGAAGTTACTGCCAGAAGCTGTAACTTAGCAAGAGAGCAAAACACCAAGAAGCAGGCAGAGGGAAAGGAGAATATTAAAGTGGTTCTAAAGGTAAACGTTTTTTTTTAACTTAAAGGATCACTAAAGGAATTTTTTTTTTTTTAGCTAAATAGCTTCCTTTACCTTACTGCAGTACTGGTTTCATGTCCTCAGTGTTCGTTTTTGCTGTAATTCCTCTCTGATCTCCACACTTCCTGGTTGTCTGTTTCCTTATAACCACAGTACTGGGAGCTTTTCACGTTGATCTAAGCTGTCATTACTGTGTGTCTAAAACTTAACAGAACCAATCAGATTAATTTTAAAAACAAAACACTACCCTGGATTTGTTTGTTTTTGTTCTGTGTGTCTCTCCAGTTCACAGGAACATGAAACCAGTTTAAAAGTGAAACTAACCTGCAGGCACAATTTTATGATTGATTTGTATCTATTTGTAATCATTTTTAAAAGGAATAAGTTAACTTTTATGTCTCTATACCCTGTAAACAGTCATTTCAGCAAAATTTTTTTTTCCTTTAGTGACCCTTTAATGCATTCTTTGCAGCAGCTCTTCTACCCTCTCCTGGCTCTCCCGACTCTCACAGCTGTCAATCAAAACCTGTAAGCAGAGAGTAAGAGGTGGGGCAGAGGCGGGCTTTGTGTCTGAAAAGAATGAGTAACCCCATGAAAAGTAGCTTCCTATGGGAGCACTCACGGGGGGAGGAGCCAGAAGCACCAGCAAGGGACCTGAGAAGAGAAGGATCAGGTAAGCAGGTAAGTATGACATGTTTGTCATTACAAAAATAAAAATCAAGCTTTACATTCATTTAAGACCCCTTTCACACTGGAGCGGTTTTAATGCTCTTTAGAGCTGGAATTAGCCTCTGCTAAGTGCCTGAAAACCGCCTCCCATTCATTCAAGTGTGACTTTTCACACGGCAGCGGTGCGCTTGCAGGATGTTCCGAAAAGTTCTGCAGGCAGCACCTTTGTAGCGATCTGGCTCATTGGAAGGAAGTGCCTGGAAAGTTTCTATTACAAAGGTCTATGTGGATGGGATCTCTCTACATGTACAGAACACATAGCATGGTACTGTCATGCCCCCCTATAGTAAATGTTTTGGGTACACAGGTAGCATAGTTATCAATATTAAAAATAAATAAATAATTCTTGCTGTGTTCAGAAAGTCATTGTAGGCGGAGACTGTACTTTAATTAGGGGCAGAGCATTCATTTAAAATGGGCCAGCTTCTACGTCTTCTGGTGTCCCTCGGCAGCTGTCTTGGCTCCTCCCCGCAAGAACTACTGGGGGTTAGTTCTTGCAGGTGCGCTCCCGTAATACAGCCGGCATAGGATGCATTAACCACTTCCCGCCCGGCCTATGGCCGATTTACGTCCGGGAAGTGGTTATGAAATCCTGACAGGACGTTCTAGAACGTCCTGCAGGATTTCATGCCGCGCGCGCCCGTGGGGGCGCGCATCGCGGCGATCGGTGATGCGGGGTGTCAGTCTGACACCCTGCATCTCCGATCTCGGTAAAGAGCCTCCGGCGGAGACTCTTTACCACGTGATCAGCCGTGTCCAACCACGGCTGATCACGATGTAAACAGGAAGAGCCGCCGATGGCTCTTCCTCACTCGCGTCTGACAGACGCGAGTAGAGGATAGCCGATCTGCGGCTCTCCTGACAGGGGGGGTTAGCGCTGATTGTTTATCAGCGCAGCCCCCCCTCGGATCGCCACACTGGACCACCAGGGATGCCCACCCTGGAGCACCAGGGTGGGCAAAAAAAAAAAAAAAGCCAAAAAAAAAAAAAAAGTCTAAAAAAAAAAAAAAAAAAAACCATAAAGAAAAAAGATGCCAGTCAGTGCCCACAAATGGGCACTGACTGGCAACAATCAGTGCTGCCACCCCAGTGTCCATCAGCGCCACCCCAGTGTCCATCAGCGCCACCCCAGTGTCCATCAGCGCCACCCCAGTGTCCATCAGTGCCACCCCACAGTGCCCATTCATGCCCAGTGCCCACCTAGCAGTGCCCATCTGTGCCACCCATAAGTGCCCATCAGTGCCGCCTATGTGTGCCCATCAGTGCCGCCTACGTGTGCCCATCAGTGCCGCCTACGTGTGCCCATCAGTGCCGCCTATGTGTGCCCATCAGTGCCGCCTATGTGTGCCCATCAGTGTCGCATACCAGCGCCGCCAATCAGTGCCACCTCATCTGTGCCCGTCAGTACTACCTCATCGATGTCCATCAGTGCCATCTCATCGGTGCCCATTAGTGCCGCCATATCAGTGCCCGTAATTGAAAGAGAAAACTTATTTACAAAAAAATTAACAGAAAAAAATAAAAACGTAATTTTTTTTCCAAATTTTCAGCCTTTTTTTAGTTGTTGCGCAAAAAAAAAAAAATCGCAGAGGTGATCAAATACCACCAAAAGAAAGCTCTATTTGTGGGGAAAAAGGGACGCCAATTTTGTTTGGGTACAGTGTAGCATGACCGCGCAATTGCCATTCAAAGTGCGACAGTGCTGAAAGCTGAAAATTGGCTTGGGCGGGAAGCTGCGTAAGTACCTGGTATGGAAGTGGTTAAGGTGAAAAAAAACGAACCTTTACAACCCCTTTAACAGTGGGGACAAAAACTGACAGCAGCTAATTTTAAATAGGGAAGAGATGCAGGGAACCATCCAAGAGACGGAGGCCACAGGGTACCCAGCATTAGGGATGTTGATGCCTCTCACTGAAAATCAACCCGGGATGTAGCAGTTGCAAAACAGCTGTGTAAAAGCAGGACTGTCCTGGCAAATCAGGGACAGTTGGCAAGTAGTCAGCTTGGTATTCCAAGAAGTGCTGTGTAAAAAATTCTGTTTACAGATATATTGTATTTTTTCTATTAAATTTCATATTTTCTGTTTGCAGTAACTACCAAGACTAATAGCAGCATAATCAGCTTTCCTGAAAACACAATTATAGACAATTAAACTCACCCAGAATGAAAGCTTTGAAGCCCTCAGTGTTGTCACTTCTCGCAGTACTTACATGTGCTAAAGTTTTGCATTTACAGTGAAAGGATTCATATAATTTGCATCCACAAAATGTTAAAATTGGTACAAATAAGAAATACCAACTAGATACTATGCTCAGAACTTCATAATTGCATGTCATAAATCTCAAACATTTGTTGTGTGTTTTCTTTTCAAAAAGAGGATTTGAATTTTTAATGCTTAAATTTCAGCATCAAGGCATAAAACTCAGAGAAAACAGAAACTGTGATGGACAGGGATCTTTCTTTGCGGTTTGAAATTTACATCTGTGTTTATTTTTATTTAGTTCTTGCCAGGGCTTTTTTTCTCAGAGTATAGGTGCAGGAACTCCCCCTTTCTGAGTCACCCCATTTCTCCTCCCCCTACCCACCTCCGAGGACCGTTCCTTGGCTCCACCCCCTGCCAACCTTCCAGTACTGCCCTTTATAGAGAATACAGAACCAAGTATCATTTTTTGGTGCCAAGTAATTTGTATGGACTTTGCTAATAATAACAAGAAAAACAGTAAAATAGATCTTTTGCATAGAACCTTGAGCAGCAATAGATTTACCTACAACAATAATGGACCACCAGCAGCAAAATATCCCCCAGCAAAAATAGTCCGTCAGTAAAAATAGACTCCCCAGCAACTATCAACCCCCGGCAGCAACAACATATATCCCCACAGCCAGCATCAAGAGACCCTCCAGAAGCCAGCAACTATAGACCCCTCCCTCAACAGTAGATCTCTCCCAGCAACAGCTAACCCCCCGCCCCCCCCCCACCGGAAACATAAGACCCACCCCCACCAATAATAGATCTCCCACCAGTAACAACAGACTTCCTCAGCAACAATAGACCCCTCCCCATGCTAAATTAGACCCCCCCAGCTACAATAGATCCCCCAGAAGCCAGCATCAGCAGACCCTTCAGCACACCCAAGTACCCCTTGCACACATTCAGTTCTGGAGGTGCCGGAACTGCGTTCCCCTGCGTTCCTACTGAAAAAAAGCCCTGGTTCTTGCCTAAAGCGAACCTGTCATACAACCAGCCTATTAGAAGAGCCACAAAGTCTGTAATGCCCCAGACACATCTTCTGCTATTTCACCATCCAATATTTCTAATGAATGTACACTTGTCTCCTATTGATCTTAGTACTGTTTTACTGAAGTCTATTTTTGTATATGGCTATAGACATAAACATATATAATGTAACTGTAATGTGCATATATTCTCTAGCCTTTTTTTAACCAGGATATTGTGGTTCCTCCTGAGGTTGCTATGATTCCTTTACCACTTTATTCTCAGAAACATGTTTTTCAATTTGTGTCCTCATCCTAAAATACACATTTTATCCCTAATGATTAGTTAATGCCCTAATTCAGGGGTGCCCAACCAGTGGCCCGGGGGCCACATGTGGCCCAGCGGAACCCTCTGATGTGGCCCGTGACCTTCTGATCTGGGATGGCTGGTTGGCAAGCCCAGATCGCAGATCGCTGATCCGTCATCCCAGAGCATCAGTGTTGTGAATGAAGCCCGCGGTAGAGAAAGCAAGCGGTATAGCACCGCCTCCTGTCACAGGCGGAGTGATACCAAATATGGGCATATCTGTTCTGCAGCGGTTACTCGGCTGCTTTCATACTGATCAGCAGGTGCAGCGCCTACCTCCAATCCGATCCGCTAAAAAAACAAACAGAAGAGGATCCATCCCCTTCTGCCTTGGTGGATCGGATCGAAGGGCCTATAGAGTAGAGTGGGATGCAGGGGAGGGCTGGCAGCCTTAGGCCTGGGGGGCAAGTCCAGTCAAGTGGCCCATTAACACCTTGCCGATCAGCCGCCGTCGTTATACGGCAGCAGGTTGGTTCCCCAGCGCCCACGGCGTGGAGCTGATGCGCGTGGCCAGCAGCTGCGATATCCACCAGCGACCCTATGAACACTTAAACCCTTGATCGCCCCCTAGTGTTAACCTCTTCCCTGCCAGTGACATTTATACAAAAATCAGTGGGTATATTTAGCTCTGATCGCTGTATAATGTTCACTGGTCTCAAAAAAGTGTCCAATCTGTCCACCCCAATGTCGCAGTCCTGCAAAAAAAAAAAAAAAAAAAATCGCTGATCACTGGCATTACTAGAAAAAAATTAAAATAATTAAAATTTCAAATCTATTCCCTATTTTGTAGATGCTATAACTTTTGCGCAAACCAATCAATACACGATAATTGCGTTTTTTTTTTTTTTACCAAAAATATATATATCTTGGCCTAGACTGATGAAGAAATATATTTTTTGGGGGGGATATTTATTATAGCAAAAAGTTAAAAATATTGGTTGTTTATTTTCAAAATTTCTCTTTTTTGTTTATACCGCAAAAAATAAAAACTGTGACCAAATACCACCAAAAGAGATCGCAATTTGTGGGGAAAAAAGGACGTAAATTTTGTTTCGGTACAACATCAAACATCAATTGTCAGTTAAAGTGATGCAGTGCCGTATCGCAAAAAATGGCTTGGTCAGTGCCCATCAATGCAGCCTCATCAGTGCAGCCTCACAACTGCAGCCTGATCAGTGCCGCCTCACCAGTGCAGCCTGATCACTGCCACCTCACCAGTGCAGACAGTACCCATCCATACAGCCTCACCAGTGCAGACAGTGCCCATGAGTGCAGCCTCACCAGTGTAGAGAGTGCCCATCAGTGCAGCCTCACCAGTGCAGAAAGTGCCCAGGCATCAGTGCAGCCTGATCAGTGCTCATCAATGCAGCCTCACCAGTGCCTATCAACGCAGCCTGATTAGTGCACTTAAAGTGGAGGTTCACCCTTTAAAACATTTTTTGACATCACACAAAGTCGCGCCATCCTACCGACAGAATGCCGGTGTTTTTTTTTTTTCTCAGCACATACCTCTTAATCCCGATTTTCACCTCACGGCAATCCCGCGGGAGTGGGCGTTCCCAAGCACTGCCTGTGATTGACAGGCTTCCGAACGGCGCATACTGCGCGTCACAGGTTGCCGACAGAACCCGAACATCGGTGCGCAGGCGCCGTATAGAGCCGCACCGACGTTCGGGTTTTTTCGGCAACCTGTGACGCGCAGTATGCGCCGTTCGGAAGCATGTCAATCACAGGCAGTGCTTGGGAACGCCCACTCCCGCGGGATCGCCGTGAGGTGAAAATTAAGGATCAAGAGGTATGTGCTGAGAAAAAAAAAAAAACACTGGCATTCTGTCGGTAGGATGGCGCGACTTTGTGTGATGTCAAAAAATGTTTTAAAGGGTGAATCTCCACTTTAATGCAGCCTCACCAGTGCAGAAAGTGCCCATTAGTGCAGCCTCACCAGTGCCCAGCTCCTATGCGATGCATACTACTGAAGGGGATACAGACTATACAGTAATAATGTTTTTACAGAGGCAGGTCATCACATCTTACCTTTGCAGCCTTGCAGCCTTTCAGTCTCAGTCTCTCTCTGTCATGTCTCTCTGTCATCATGTCTCCCTGCAGCCAGCCCCAGCAGGCTCGTACCATGTCCCTCCCCTGACGTGCCACATGAGTCAGGTCATGTCACATGACCTGCCTGCCTGGTTGCCTCTGAGACTCCTGGGAGGTGGGAGTTGTAGTTTGCTGTGCTGATAACTTCCTTAACTTCAGCGCGGCCAAACTACAACTCCCACAATGCAGCACAGTCTGTGCAGCAGACAGCCAGCCAATCGGCGGCCGCGGTGGCCGAACTACAAACTACAACTCCCACGATGCAGTGCAGCAGCCAGCCAATCGGCAGCCGCCGTGGCCGACTTATAGTGAAAAAATAAAAATAAATTTACAGACAGCCAGCGCCGCGGCCTTTTTAAAAGCTAATGTAAGCGGCCCGGGGGGAAATCTCCACTTTTCCACCTGGGCCAGTCCGCCCCTGGTGGGATGTGTCTGTGTCTGGTCTCCATATGCAGAGTGGACACAGACCTGTCATCCGCCCGCTCCACTCATTGTGGCCCATGACCGGTTACCAAGTCACTTAAGTGGCCCTCGCTCTTCAAAAGGTTGGGCATCCCTGCCCTAATTTATGAATCATTAAAAACTATCCCTTGCAGTGGGGCTGTGCCTGCAAATATTAAACTATTAGCAAAAGTTTTATTTGTATTCTGGATAGAGTGAGGGAGGGTCATAACTAGTGTTGAGCAGAATATGCCATATTCGATTTCGCGATATATCTCGAATATATATTCGAATATTCGAGATATATTCGCTAAATTCGAATATTCGTGATATTTTATCGAAAGTAAATGATTGCGATTTTTCGCTATTGCGAATGCGAAAATAATTGCGATTTTTTGATAACTGCGGTAGGAGCACTCTGATTGGCTCAGAATATTCGTGATATTTTATCGAAATATCGCAACATGCGAATGCGATATTTATTGCGCAATTTCGAGAAATGCTGGAGGAGCGCTCTGATTGGCTCAGAATATTCGTGATATTTTATCGAAATATCGCAACATGCGAATGCGATATTTATTGCGCAATTTCGAGAAATGCTGTAGGAGCACTCTGATTGGCTCAGAATATTCGTGATATTTTACAATACAAAATAATTGCGAATATTCGGCAAATGCGGAAGGAGCACTCTGATTGGCTCAGAATATTCTTGATATTTTACAATACAAAATAATTGCGAATATTCGGCAAATGCAGAAGGAGCACTCTGATTGGCTCAGAATATTCTTGATATTTTACAATACAAAATAATTGCGAATATTCGGCAAATGCGGAAGGAGCACTCTGATTGGCTCAGAATATTCTTGATATTTTACAATAGAAAATAAAAAGTGTTTTGCATTGGTGGTGATTCTTTACTCTATCCATCTGTCACAGCCGTTTGTCAATCAAACACCTTAAAGATTGAACACGTTCATGCTGCATGCTTTGGACTTTTTTTCACTTCACATATCAAAGACATTTTTATGAAAGATTATTTTTCTATTATTGGGACTATATTTCTTTATATATTTGTTTCACTGTGTATTTCACAAGTTATTTGCGCTTGCTTATTTTATAATTTGCCCACATGTCTTGTCACTAGACATATTTTTTATTCTTGTAGAGCGACTCCATTTTCTGTCTTGTATTAATTTATGTTGTATAACATTTTTGAGTTGCTGCTGTATTCTCCCCTTTTTTAAGGTATGCGCAATTTTTTCCTTCTTACAAAAAATAATAATATCAAACATACAAATATTCATAACATACACATACACAAAGCCCCCCCCTTTTGCATCAGAGACAATCAGAGTTCTCCTACCACAGTTATCGAAAATTCGCAATCATTTTCGCATTCGCAATAGCGAAAAATCGCAATTTTTTTTTTTCAATTTGGCAACATAATAGGATCGCCTCAGCTTAGCTACTCGGCCCAGGGTCTCTAATCATACCAGCAATGCTTTTAGACGTCGATAGGATGTGATCTGTTTTAAAAATCAAATTGAAAAAATGCGAATATTCGGAATTGCGAATATTCACCGCGAAATTCGAAATATAGCGCGATTTCTCGAATATGCTATATTCGAGTCGAATATTCGCAATGCGAATATTCGTGAGCAACACTAGTCATAACCCCTATCAGTTTATTTTTTGCCATCTGTGTACCATTTGGGAGATTTTCCACGATTTCCATTGTCGCCATTCCACGAGCGGGCGCAATTTTTAAAGCGTGACATGTTGGGTATCAATTTACTCGGCGTAATATTATCTTTCACAAAAAGTGTATTTTTTTCCCAAAAAAAGTGCGCTTGTAAGACTTCTGCGCAAATACAGTGTGTACAGTGTTAGAAAAAAAATATCTTCCCCTCACTCATCTCCATACACAGGCAGGGATAGGATCCGATCGCCTCTGCCGCTGCAGGCTCCGGTAAGTGGCGGAGGGCACCGGAGAGCGGTGGGGGGCCCTCTCCCTCCATTGATAAAAGTGATCTTGCAGCATATCCGCCGCAGAGACCACTTTTATCTTGTAGCGGACCACTCGCTGAAGAAGCGGATACCAGGGTTATGGTAGCTAACTGCTACCATAACAAAAGTATTCCTCTTCAAACAGCCGACGTATTCCTGCGTCGGGCAGTCTGTAAGTGGTTAAAGTAAGTGGTTAAAACAGAT
This sequence comes from Rana temporaria, assembly GCF_905171775.1. Taxonomy (NCBI): domain Eukaryota; kingdom Metazoa; phylum Chordata; class Amphibia; order Anura; family Ranidae; genus Rana; species Rana temporaria. The sequence goes on from NC_053490.1 coordinate 91,057,831, forward strand.
TTACTTACTCAATCCTCCACTTCTTTGTGTTTCTGGACCAGTCCCCACAGCATCTTCTCCCCCCACGCTTGAGCGATCAATAGTGTTGGGCGAACGATTGGGGCCGCACAAAAGTTTGTTCCAAACATCGCCTGTTCCCTTGTTCAGCGAATACCCTAATTTGCGGGGGAGCTTGGCGGGACCCCCCCAATATCCAAATCGGACCCTTCTCTGAACATACATCCCAGCAGGCAAGGAAAGGAGTGGGGGATATGACGAGTGCCCTTCTCCTGGACCATACCAGGCCACATGCACTCAACATGCTGGGGTGCTTTGGGGCGGGAGAGGCTCAGCCCACCACCCCAAAGCACCTTGTCCCCATGTTGATGGGGGCAGGGGCCTCTTCCCCACAACCCTGTGCTTTAGTTGTGGGGGTCTGCGGGCAGGGGGCTTATTGGAATCTGGAAGCCCCCTTTAACAATTCCCCATGTAAATGAGTTCCTATCAATTCACCAGAAAAGTGTCAAAAAGAGATAAAAACACGGTTTTTGAAATTCCTTTATTAAATATTAAAAAAGAATGCACCCCCTCATGTTGAGGGCATGTGGTGGTATGGCTCGGGAGGGGGGGGGGCTGCTCACCCATCCCCACCATTGGTCAAAGATGAGGTTGCTTTGAGAAAACAAATACCCAACTTGTTAAGCCTTAACATGACATGTGCCTGTGAAATGGCAATAAACTTGGGTACCTGAAATTGCCTTAAAAGCCCTCACAGGTCATCAACTTAGCGTTAACTGGGAATAATCATCCAAGAACTATTGCACTCTCTTCTCTGGCGTATGCAGCAATATATCATTTGTGTGGGACAATTGTCATTTTTTGTACGTAGGAGCACCCAATATCTGCATTTATGTACATTTGCATATGCACATGGAGGTGGGGGAGCTTTTAAAATTAGAGTTTTTTTTTTAGAGTGCCAGCAATGTAAACATAGCTGGATTACACACTACTGTGTCAGCTTTAACAATTTATGAATGAACAATCAGCAATGTCAAGCTGGGACCGTGTAGAACATTACCCGACCTGGCGACCTTACTGATTGTCTATTTTAAAAATTGAAAGCTCACACAGCACCGCAGCACTGTGTTTGTGAATGTCAGTGCTTGTCTCCAGGGAGCCCATGGAGCCAGAGATCAGAGCTGTCAATTACTGATCTGTTATCTTCCTAGCAGCATTGTTGAAGGGGGGGGGGGGGGGTGACTTGTCTGACCACACTACTTAGAAATGAAGGAATGGATTTGTCCCTATGCTCTATAGAACCAGGTCACACAGTGTCAGTTCAATGCCTTGTAATTTCTCTGTGTTGTATCACAAATGTGGGAGTGCTAAAATTATGAAACACATCTCCTTCCCTTCATTGTTCTACCTGCCTTTGTCTGTGTCTGACCTAATTACTGTTAAGCTCTCACCTACAGAAGACTAGACTGAGAGACCCAGGGATTGTGGTATATATAGTTCCTGCACAAAAAATGTCAGTTCTTAGACTACAGACAGGGGTCATACATTAACCAGTTCAGTGACAAAAGGCATGCCTCAGGTTTTACAGTGTACAAATATATAAAAGGTGACTTCAGTAACTGTGATAAACTGATTACTCTAAGGTTTTTGAAAAGGACACGTGCATATAGCAGAAGTAAAGGAATGTCCGCAACAGGTGTCTTTTGCTGTGCTCTTTATTACCCAGCCGGGTAAAAACCATAAACTGATGCTGCTCAAATGTTCTGGACCAACACCAGGAACACCGCGTGGCATGCACGCCCCGGCCAGGTAGGCCATAACGCTGGGGCGCAGTGATGTGGTCACCCTAACGGTGGGTGCCACACTGGAAGAGAAGACCCAGACTCAATGGCGTCTGTCCCATAAATACCCTCTCCTAGTGTGCCCAGCGAGGAAACTCCCTCCTGATTGGCTGCTGGTAAAAAGCACCCAAGTCTCGACTCCACTGCTGCCACCTATCGTCATGGGGTGGAACATCACCCCAGCAACAACAGAATGAGCCCACAGCACAGCCAAGCTGAGACAGAGACCCTGTTTTAAACATCCATTTTTTTTCCACCGGAAAATCCGTTCATGTGTACGCGCCATTAGTGTGATTTCTGTCTGCTGTCTCCTTCCTCTGCTATCTGCATTAGTCAGTTCAGACAGATTATGCTTGCTGACTCCAAGAGATCCAGAGGGGATGAGGAAGGGGAGCTCCAGCACACAGCCTGTTATTGACAACCTCAGCTATGCATGATTCCCTATGAGACTGTGTAGAGGGGTGTGTTTCAATTTCCTCCATTAAGGTCTCAGATTACACTCAGCTCCCTATGCTGTGCAGTGTGTGATGTCACATTCCTGCCCCTGCCTGCTGGAGCTGAGACATAGCTTTTGAATTTGATCTGTGTGTTTTAGCAGGCTGTGGATAAGAGAGAACTGCAGATAAACAGGTACATCCTATGTAGGAGGATTTGTTTAATCTCTATGTATGACTTGAGGCCAGTGACCTCACTAAGTATGTAGGGGCTATAAAACACTTTAGATGTAGTTTGTCACACTCCTAAATTGAAGTGGTTAAATAGCAGTATACTACTGTACAATCCATTCTTTGCCTTTGATTTAGAGATCGCAAACTGTTGACCCTTGTTCAGATTCTCTGAACCCGACCATTGTGTAATTACATATTTGTTTAGTAAGATGCTATCAACATTGTCCCATTTCATATTCCTACCTTTATTTCCCTTTTATATTAAGGTTCCCAATGTCATTTTGAACAAATCAGCCATAGCTCCTTGAAAAGAGCAACTACTGTACTTAGTTTTGATTAATGATTTCAGGGACATTACCCGGACCGCATGCAGGTGTAGATGTCAGTGATAAGGACTTTATGTACCAGGAACAGCGGAACACAAACTGAGGATGTTCTTTTGTGTCATGTGATGTTTGCAGACACAAAAAAATGGATGAGATGAATGACTTTGCGGAAGAATTAGATTTTGGTCTGCTGAGACTCCAGTTTCTATAAGTTGTGTTACTGGCTATAATCTTTAGACAGCACTATGGCTTGAAAATGGATAGCTAGAAATATAGCATAAAACTACTCCATCCTTCGACTTAGTTAACCACTTGACCACCAGGCACGTAAACCCACTTAATAACCAGACCAATTTTCAGATTTCGGTGCTCTCACAATTTGAATGACAATTACCGGTACTTAGTCATACAACATTGTACCCAAATGAAATTTTCGTCCTTTTTTCACACAAATAGAGATTTCTTTTGGTGGTATTTAATCACCGTTGGTTTTTTTATTTTTTGCGCTATAAGAGAAAAAAGACTGAAAATTCTGTAAAAAAAATGAATTTTTCTTTGTTTCTGTTATAAAATTTAGCAAATTTTGTATTTTTTCTTCATTCTTTTGCATAATGTGAAAGATGAAGTTACGCCGAGTAAATAGATACCCAACATGTCACCCTTCAAAATTGCACACGCTTGTGGAATGGCGCCAAACTTCGCTACTTAAAAATCTCCATAGGCGACGTTACAGGGTATTGTGGGGTATTGCAGAGTATTGTGGGGTATTGCAGAGTATTGCAGAGTAGTGTGGGGTATTGCAGAGTATTGTGGGGTATTGCAGAGTATTGCACAGTATGGGTATGGAGCAGAGTATTGTTAGTATGGGGCAGGGATGGCTGAGCAGGGATGGATGGCTGGATCTGTGACTGCATTTGTCACAGATCCAGCCCACAGCACTCGTGCTGCATCCGCTCTCTCCCCTCTCCTCTCACACTGTACCGTTTGGTAGAGAGAGGGGAGGGAGGAACCGGCGTCATCACATGGCGCCGGTTTGTTTACAAGTGATCGCTCCGTCATTGGACGGAGCGATCACGTGGTAAACCGCCGCCATCAGTGGCGATTTACTGTGATCCGTGATGCGCCAGGTCCGGAGGTCATGGACATTCCTGTGTGCGCGCCCCAGGGGGCGCGCAGGAGCGATTCTGGGAGGACGTCCATGGACGTCCTCCCAGAGTTAAGGAACCGCCTTGTAGACGTCTTTCGTCTATAGGGCGGTGATTAAGTGGTTAAAGGAGTTGTAAAGGAAAAAAGTTTTTTGCCTAAAATGAATGTCTGCAAGGTAGACAGACAGAATAGTGTAATGATTCTGTTAAAAAACGAGTAAATACCAATTAAATTCCTTCATCTATATCACCTCCGGCGTTCTAGTTTCTGTTCTCTCATTCACTTTCTGGTTTGCATCGCTCGTTCATGTAAGAACTACATTTCTCAGTATGTATTGCGGCACGCCCAGTAATTCACACCTCCTTGAAGTCTCTAACACATAGAGAGCGTCCTGCCGCACAGATGTAGTTCCCAGGAGGGGGCGAGCACGTTACTGACACCGCAGTAAAGCCTCCCTTCACGGTGGTTAGTTACAATCAGACAAGCAGGAAGTGAACAGAACAGAGAAGAAATAGAGCAACTTCTGAGCAAAAACGAAGAATGAGGAAGTGAAAAGCGGAATGTCTGCAGGTAAAGGATGCTTATTATGAAAACATTTTTTTTCCCTTAACAACCCCTTTAAATATAAGAAATACAATGCTAAACCCATTCTGGACAGAAAAAATAACACATAGCAGGTGGTCGGAACATAGTGATTTCCCTGCAGCATCTGGCAGACCAGAACTCTTTGTTATGTAAGGCCGGGAACTTGAGATGTTTTTAAACTAAGAAAAAGGCTGTATAACTGTGCCAAGGTATCAGAGAGACAAGAGGGAAAGAGCATTTTTGGGATTATAAAATGTATTTCAAAACTATTCATTTTACACAGCGCCCAAAAACCTATGTGTCTAATTGGCTAAAAAAAGGTGATGTCTTTAAACTTTCAAACAAATGACAAATCAAAGGAAAGCAGCTCACCCTCTTTTTAGATCCTCCCATCGAGGAAGGTCAAAAGGCGTTCAAATGATCCAGCCAAAGGACGACAGCTCCACTCATAACTGAAGGTTTCAAGAATCCCGTACATGTATCTCAAAGAATAAGAGAAACTGCTGAAATACTGCTATGCTTTCTTTAATAAATTAAATCATATGCACTGTCATGATCCAAGTGCAGGTATAGCATTAAAACATATTCCTCTTGAGGGAGTTTATGTGTAAAAACACGTATGCATTGGGCAGGTCTTGTGATGGCACTGCATCCACGGACACTAAGGGATTGACTTTCCATTTTTGTCCTTATGCCGGCTGGTGGTTTGTACATGGACATGCTTTAATGCTATACATGCATTTAGATCATGTGAATGCATATCGTTTTTTAAGACCGTCATCGCCATAGAAAATAATGGAGATAGATATCCCCAGTGGGACCACGGACAACAATAGAAAGAGAAGGGAAATCAAAATTCTGAAGTTGCCATCATACAGAACTTAAAGGGTTAGTAAAGGAATTTTTTTTTCCTTTAAAATAACAAACATGTTATACTTACCTCCACTGTGCAGTTCGTTTTGCACAGAGTGGCCCTGATCCACGTCTTCTGGGGTCCCTCGCGGCTGTCTCTGGTCCTGACCACAGTCATGCGAGAGAGCTTGCATGGTGGTGATTAATTGCGTGCGCACTCCTGTGATACAGCAAGCGGCCATATCCGCTCACTGTATCACTCGGCCCCGCCCCCTGGCGCGCCGCGTCATCGGATGTGATTGACAGCAGTGCCAGCCAATGGCTGCCCTGCTATCAATCTGTCCAGCTTAGCCAATCACCGGCCAGGCTGGGAACCGAAGAGGATCATGGGGACGCGCGCAGGACTTTCGAGGGGTGAGGTAAGTAAAAAGGGGGTTCGGGGGCGATACCGTCGGATGTTTTTTCACCTTAATGCATAGGATGCATTAAGGTGAAAAAACATTTACCTTTACAACCCCTTTAATGGGGAATTCTCCAATAGGGACAGCTATACAGATGACAACTGTCAACATTGGGATTTTTTCTCTGCCTTTCTGCTGTGCTTCTTAAAACTAAAGATAAGGGATTTCTCCCTAATGTGAGTTTTATTCCTTCTCTGGTGACAACTCAAAATGTTGGATCTTCCTTTATTTTCAGGTCCAGCTACAGTGGTCATTGGAACTAATAGAGAATGTGAACCTTCCTAACGGGACACAGACAGCCATTAAACCTGACAGAGGTTTGAAGCTTTCCTTACTTTATCCAATTAGATACAAATTGGCTGGAGTTATACTTTATATATGTTTTATTCCATGTCATGCCTTCTGCTTACAAGGAAAAATAATATCTTCTGGACTTGCAATTCCATTATTGTCCACTAGATGCCACTCTTTACAAAAGACTATTGATGGTTAGTGTTCTATGGTTAATACACATTTCCTGTCATATTACTGGGAACTAGCTCCACTTCCTTTTACAACTCTTTCATCTTCCTCATTAAGACAGTCCACATGGTGCCAGCTAAGCCTGCACCACATGTTTCCTAGGAAAATCCTGGTCCTTCTAAGGCAGCATCGCTGGTATGCTAAAGATTGTTTATCTGTATACCTAGTGGACATTTGTTTATGTTAAAGCGGTTGTATCCCCGTGATGATTTTTTTTTTCCACCTGAAAGACAAAAGCCATAATGAGCTAGTATGCACCGCATACTAAGTCATTACGAAATACTTACCTCGGAACGAGGTGTAGAGAACTTACCTGGTCCACGCCGAGCGAGATGTCATCTTGCGTCGGCGTGTCTTCCGTGTATCGCCGCTCCAGCGCTGTGATCGGCTGGAGCAGCGATTTCGTCACTCCCGCGCATGTGGCTGCCGGCCCTTTAGCCGAGGCTCCCCGCTGCGCATGTGCCGCTGCAATCAGTGGCGCATTGTGAGGGGAATATCTCCTAAACCGTACAGGTTTAGGAGATATTCTTTATACCTACAGGTAAGCCTTTTTATAGGCTTACCTGTAGGTAAAAGTGGTAGTAATGACTTTACTACCACTTTAATGTAATTCTTATATGTTCATTTATCTGTTTATTTCTAGTTTCACCGCGCATGTACATCCTATTCTTATATGGCCACCACCTGTTCATTGTAATAAAGATCCAAAGTTACAGACAGTCTGGTTATTTTAGGATGCAAGGTTTAAGTTGTATGTTGAGCTACATACACGCCAGGGGCAAACGTATAGCGAGAACAGAACACTAGATCCATGACTTTCATACCTCTCATCCTGTTCTTGCACCATCAACAAGACACATTGACACATTTCATGGTGATTGGATATAAATGCTGAGGTATCCTCCTGACCCTCATTAGAACGGAAGAAATGGCCTGGGGAAGCTACACAACATCTCCAACATTACAGAACCAGTCTAGATGAATGTAACTAACTACTGCTAAATATTCCATGACCCAGACCTTCATAGACCTAATTCTAATAGGACATGGCTACTTCTCCACCATTGATGATCAAGGTTTATGTACAATGTGTTTGCTAAAGTGAAGTGCAAAACCAAAAATTAAAACTGACAAAAGTACACCTTGTCATAAGAGATTTGGGCAATGTAGAAATGAAAAATGACAAAGGAAACGTCCTATCTTGGAGAGAACTCCTCCTCAGGGTTTATGGACTAATGATCTAATAAGTCTCATTCAAGGTTCTGCTCATTTAAATAGCTTAATTTAATATGCTGATGGCAAACTAAAAGTAATAAATTAGTTTTTTTTTTGTCAAATCTACTGTACTTATTTTACAAAGTTTAGTCCCATTTACTGGAAAAAAACATTGGGCCAGATTCTCAAAGAGATACGACGGTGTATCTCCTGATACACCGTCGTATCTCTGAGTTAGGCCGGTCGTATCTATGCGACTGATTCAAGGGGCCAGATTCACAAAGAGATACGACGGTGTATCTACAGATACACCATCGTATCTCTGACTTACACTGGTCCTATCTATGCGCCTGATTCATAGAATCAGATACGCATAGATAGGGCTAAGATCTGACAGTGTTACACTGTGTTACACTGTCGGATCTTTTTTTCAATTTAAAAATGGCGCCAGGGGCGTTCCCGCTGATTTACGATAAATAATATGTAAATCAGCGAGATACGCAAATTCACGAACGTACGCGGACCCGACGCAGTCTTCTTACGACGTTTCCGTAGCGGCGTACCCGTCGTATACTTACCCCTTCTTTTATCAGGCGTAGCCAATGTTAAGTATACCTGGTGTTCCCGCGTCGAATATGAATTTTTTAACGTCGTTTGCGTAAGTCGTTCTCGAATACGGACGGACGTCGTTTACGTAAGCGTCTAAACCACTGACATCCTAGCGACGTCAGTGGGAGCAATGCACGCCGGGAAATTTCGCAGACGGCGCCTGCGCATTTAAATCGGCGCGGGAACACGCCTGATTTAAATAGTACACTCCCCTAGCCGCGGAATTTGAATTCCGTCGGGGGATTTAGGATCCGCCGTCGCAAGTTTGGAGGTAAGTTGTTTGTGAATTAGCCACTTGGCTCCTAAACTTGCGGGAGCGGATCTTAATTCACGTAGATCGAGCGGATCTATAGATCCGCTGAGCTACGTGAATCTGGCCCATAGAATCAGTTACGCATAGATATGCCTATGATCCGACAGGTGTAACTGTGTTACACCGTCGGATCTTAACTGCAATTTAAAAATGGCCGCTGGGGGCGTTCTCGCTGATTTACGGCGAGGATATCTAAATCAGCGAGATACGCCAATTCACGAACGTACGCGGGCCCGACGCAGTCACTTTACGTCGTTTACGTAAGCGTTTTCCCGGCGTATACTTACCCCTGCTTCTATGAGGCGCAGCCAATGTTAAGTATGGCCGTCGTTCCCGCGCCAATTTTTTTTTTACGTCGTTTGTGTACGTCGATTCACAAAAGCGGTGGACGCTAGTTACGCTCACGCCGAAACCAATGACGTCCTAGCGACGTCATTGGGAGCAATGCACGCCGGAAAAATTCGCAGACGGCGCATGTGCATTTAAATCGGCGCGGGGATGCTCCTGATTTAAATACTACACTCCCCCTAGCTGTGGAATTTGAATTCCGCCGGGGGATTTACGATCCGTCGCCGCAAGTTTGGAGGTAAGTGTTTTGTGAATTACCCACTTGCCTCTAAAACTTGCGGCGGCATATCTTAAATCAGATATATTACGCGGATCTAAAGATCCGCTGATCTATCTGAATCTGGCCCATTGTGTGCATGTTTATCTATGCAAAAAATAGCTCACCTGCAGAAATATTTTCCAGGGACTTTTCACCAAGCTAGAAGCTAACAGTTGAGCTCTGATGCAGGTAGGTAAATGCAATATTAGCTTTCAGTGTTAGACAATTGGTGCCAGCAGGTTTTGGTTTAGAACTCCAGACTAGACAGTAATGATCTCCCCCTAAGTTCCCTTTTATACTAGTCCTCCCTCTAACCTTAAGGAAACCGCCAGTAACCCTGTTGCGTTGGAGGGGGGTGGGGTCATCCGTGCATGTGACGGGTGGCCACGCCCTCAGCTATGAGCTGTCATGGCGGGTGTAGCGTCATTCACCCATGGAGGCGGAATCGGATCGTGGCAGCGTTTTTTTAAGTATCCCTGGTTGAGAATGTATTACATCGCTGTAATTTTTTTTTTCCACTTGCCGACCAGCTCACTCCGATATACGTTGGCAAAATGGCACAGCTGGCCAGATCAACATATATATACATTGCCCTTTAAGATGCAGCATTGTGAGCTCTGAAGTAAACAAGCATTTCCCCACTCTTCCTAGTGACAGGACACTGATTACAGCTCCCTGTAATCGGGAGCTGTGATCAGTGTGATGATACATGTAGCCCATCCTCCTTTCAGTTAGAACACATCCCTAGGACACACTTAACCCCTTTAGCGCCCCCTCCTGGTTAACCCCTTCACTGCCAGTCACATTTACACAGTAATAAGTGCATATTTATAGCACTGATCGCTGTGTAAATGTGAATGGCCCCAAAATAGAGTCAAAAGTGTCCGCCATAATGTCGCAGTCATGATAAAAATCGCTGATCACCGCCATTATTAGTAAAAAAAATGTATATTAATAAAAATGCCATAAAACTATCACCTATTTTGTAGACGTTATAACTTTTACGCAAACCAATCAATAAACGCTTATTGCGTTTTTTTTTACAAAAAATATGTAGAAGAATACGTATTGGCCTAAACTGTGTAAACATTTTTTTTATATATATATATTATATATATTTTCTGGGGATATTTATTATAACAAAAAAAAATGTTTTTTTTTTTTTTATTTGTTTTTGTTTATAGCGCAAAAAAATAAAAACGCAGAGGTGATCAAATACCACCAAAAGAAAGCTCTATTTGTGGGGAAAAAGGACGTCAATTTTGTTTGGGAGCCACGTTGCACGACCACACACTTGTCAGTTAAAGCAACGCCGTGCCAAATCGCAAAAAGTGCTCTTGTCTTTGGCCAGCCAAATTGTCCGGAGCTGAAGTGGTTAATAAAGGACTTGTCCCAAGCTGTGTCTTGTGTTTTTTACCATTTTTGACCCTTATTTTTGAAATGGTAGGGGTACAATGTACCCTGTTACTAATTCACAGATTCCGATAAGCCCCCCGCAGACCCCCACAACCACCAGGCAAGGGTTGTGGGGATGAGGCCCCACAACCTGAAGAGTCTGGTATGGATTTTGAGGGTGGACCCCTACGCAATTTTTTTTCTAATTTGGTGCAGGGTTCCCCTAATATCCATACCAGAACTGGTATGGAATTTGGGGGGACCCCCATGCAGGTTTTTTAAATTTTGGTTTGGGGTTTCCCTTAATATTCATACCAGACCCAAAGGGCCTGGTAATGGACTGGACTGCTGTTTTTTTCAATGACTTTTATCTGTATTGCCGGGACCCAACAATTCATTATAGCCGTGAGTAGTTTTGGATGACTTTTTTCCTTTAGAAATGTCATTTTTGTGCAGGGACTGTTCTAAACATGGGAAAAATGTGCCACTTTATAGGCATACTATAGACACACCCCAGGTACGAAATTTAAAGGAATATTTCACTTTAAGCATTATTAAAATCACTGGGCCAGATCCACAAAAACCTGGCGTAACTTAAAAAATCCCATTTAAGTTACACTGCCTTAAAGTTTCTACCTAAGTGCCTGATCCACAAAGCACTTATCTAGAAATTTAAGGCTGTGTAACTAAAATTCCGCCGGCGCAAGGCGTTCCTATTCAAATGGGGCGAGTCCCATTTAAATGAGGCGCGCTCCCGCGCCGGCCGTACTGCGCATGCGCAAAGTTACGTTACGCCGAGTTTTGAGGATCGCGACGGCTTAAAAAAGTTGCGTCGGGAAAAAAAAAAAAATGACAGCGGCATGCATTCCTGAGGGAGAACTCCATGCCAATTTTCAAAGAAAAAACCGGCATGGGTTCCCCCCCCAGGAGCATACCAGGCCCTTAGGTCTGGCATGGGTTGTAAGGAGACCCCCCCACGCCGAAAAATTGACGTAGGGGGTCCCCCTACAATCCATACCAGACCCGTATCCAAAGCACGCTACCCGGCCGGCCAGGAAAGGAGTGGGGACGAGCGAGCGCCCCCCCCCCCCTCCTGAGCCGTGCCAGGCCGCGTGCCCTCAACATGGGGGGGTTGGGTGCTCTGGGGCAGGGGGGCGCACTGCGGGCCCCCCCACCCCAGAGCACCCTGTCCCCATGTTGATGAGGACAGGACCTCTTCCCGACAACCCTTGCCATTGGTTGTCGGGGTCTGCGGGCGGAGGCTTATCGGAATCTGGGAGTCCCCTCAAATAAGGGGGCCCCCAGATACCGGCCCCCCACCCTAAGTGAATGGATATGGGGTACATCGTACCCCTATCCATTCACCTGTAGGCAAAAAGTTAGTTAGTAAACACACAACACAAGGCTTTTTAAAATATTTTATTATTCTGCTCCGGATGCCCCCCCTGTCTTCGTTATTAGCTCAATTAGCAGGGGGGGCTTCTTCTTCCGCTCTCCGGGGGTCTTCCACTCTCCGGGGGTCTTCCGCTCTCCGGGGGTCTTCTCCGCTCTCCGGGGGGGGCTTCTCCGGACTCCGGGGGGCTTCTTCCATCTTCTCCCCTCTTCCGCTCTTGACTCGGCGAACCCCGGTTCTTCTGCAGCTCTCCGGTGCCTTCTTCTTCAGCGCTGGCTGCCTGCTATGTTTGTGTGTTAGCTCGATTTCAAACAGGCAGCCAGCGCGGTCTTCTGTGGCGTCAGGGTCTTCTCTTCCTTTCTTCCGATGTTGCCTCGTCGCCTGTTGTCGCTGTAATGATGGAAGCGCGCCTTGCATCCCATTTATATAGGCATCACCGTCCCATCATGCTCCGGCAGGTACCCACGTGGTGGGTGCACGTGGGTAGGCACCCACCACGTGGGTACCTGCCGGAGCATGATGGGACGGTGATGCCTATATAAATGGGATGCAAGGCGCGCTTCCATCATTACAGCGACAACAGGCGACGAGGCAACATCGGAAGAAAGGAAGAGAAGACCCTGACGCCACAGAAGACCGCGCTGGCTGCCTGTTTGAAATCGAGCTAACACACAAACATAGCAGGCAGCCAGCGCTGAAGAAGAAGGCACCGGAGAGCTGCAGAAGAACCGGGGTTCGCCGAGTCAAGAGCGGAAGAGGGGAGAAGATGGAAGAAGCCCCCCGGAGTCCGGAGAAGCCCCCCCCGGAGAGCGGAGAAGACCCCCGGAGAGCGGAAGACCCCCGGAGAGTGGAAGACCCCCGGAGAGCGGAAGAAGAAGCCCCCCCTGCTAATTGAGCTAATAACGAAGACAGGGGGGGCATCCGGAGCAGAATAATAAAATATTTTAAAAAGCCTTGTGTTGTGTGTTTACTAACTAACTTTTTGCCTACAGGTGAATGGATAGGGGTACGATGTACCCCATATCCATTCACTTAGGGTGGGGGGCCGGTATCTGGGGGCCCCCTTATTTGAGGGGACTCCCAGATTCCGATAAGCCTCCGCCCGCAGACCCCGACAACCAATGGCAAGGGTTGTCGGGAAGAGGTCCTGTCCTCATCAACATGGGGACAGGGTGCTCTGGGGTGGGGGGCCTGTAGTGCGTCTCGCTCGTCCCCACTCCTTTCCTGGCCGGCCGGGTAGCGTGCTTTGGATACGGGTCTGGTATGGATTGTAGGGGGACCCCCTACGTCAATTTTTCGGCGTAGGGGGGGTCCCCTTACAACCCATACCAGACCTAAGGGCCTGGTATGCTCCTGGGGGGGAACCCATGCCGGTTTTGTTTTTACAAATTGCCGTGGAGTTCTCCCTCGGGAAAGCATACCAAATGCCGTCGCTGGAATGGGCTTTTACAAGGTGTGACTAGTTTACACTTTGTAGAACCAGCCCTAATTTTACACTTGCAAAATAACACTTACGGCGCAAAAACGAAGCTGGAAAGCTTTGTGGATCGCCTTAAGTGCTAATTTGCATACTAGAAACGGCATTTCCACTCGAAATGCCCCCAGCGGCGGATGCGGTACTGCATCCTAAGATTCGGCAGTGTAATTCAATTACACATGCCGGATCTTCTGCCTAACTTTGGAAAAAGCCTTTTGAGGATCGTTTCCAAAGTTACACACAGACTGAACAGCACTTAAGTCGGAGTATCTCTTGTGTGGATCTGGCCCACTGTTCCTAAAAAAACTTAAATTTTTAAAATAGTTTTTTGCATTGATACATAACCCTTAGGGCAGGACCCAGGTCCCCAAACACTTTTTATGACAATAACTTGCATATTAACCTCTAAGGCCCTGTACACACGACCAAACATGTATGCTGAAACTGGTCCGCGGGCCAGTTTCAGCATACATGTTTGGTCGTGTGTAGGCGCGAGCGGGCCGAATTCCAGCAAACATTTGCCCGCCGGGCCTTTTCCCAGCGGGCAAATATTCCTGGACGTGTTTTAAAACCGTCCGCTGGAATCCTGCCCGCTCGGACATGTACGGTCGTCAGTACAGACCTACCGTACATGTCCGAGCACCCGCCGTCCCTCGCATGCGTCGAATGACTTCGACGCATGCGTGGAAGCCTTTAAATGGCAGGCCCGCCCACGTCTCCGCGTCATCGCCGCATCATCGTTGCGGCGACGACGCGGACACGCCCCGCGTATTGTTTACGCGCGGACTTCTGTACGATGGTTAGTACAACCATCGTACAGAAGCCCTCTGGCAGGCATGTACGGTGAAAACGGTCCGACGGACCGGTTTCATCGTACATGTTTGCTCGTGTGTACCGGGCCTAAAATTAGCACTTTTGATTTCTCCCTTAGGCTTTTACCGGTAACCTGATTGGCTAAAGCGTCATCGAGGGCGGGAGAAGACATTGAGGGACCGCGGAAGGAGGATGGCTGACCGAGAAAGGTAATCTAGCAGCATTTTACAGGGCACAGTGGCGACAATTGATGGGCACAGTGGCTACAATTGATGGGCACAGTGGTAACAATTGATGGGCACAGTGGTGACAATTGATGGGCACAGTGGTAACAATTGATGACACAGTGGCTACGTTTGATGGCATGGCACAGTGGCTGTGTTTGATGGCACAGTGGCTGTGTTTGATGGCACAGTGGCTGCGTATGGCATGGCACAGTGGTGACAATTGATGGGCACAGTGGTGACAATTGATGGCACAGTGGCTGCGTTTGATGGCATGGCACAGTGGTGACAATTAATGGGCACAGTGGCGACAATTGATGGCACAGTGGGTGCGTTTGATGGCATAGCACAGTGGTGACAATTGATGGACACAGTGGCGATAAATGATGGCACAGTGGCTGCGTTTGATGGCATGGCACAGTGGCTGCATTGGATGGCATGGCACAGTGGCGACAATTGATGGCACAGTGGCGACAATCGATGGCACAGTGGCACAGTGGCGACAATTGATGGCACAGTGGCGACAATCGATGGCACAGTGGCACAGTGGCGACAATTGATGGCACAGTGGCGACAATTGATGGCATGGCACACTGGCGACAATTGATGGCACTGTGGCGACAATGGATGGCATGGCACAGTTGCGACAATTTATGGCACAGTGGCTGCCTTTGATGGGCACAGTGGCTGCGTTTGATGGGCACAGTGGCTGCGTTTGATGGGCACAGTGGCTGTGTTTGATGGGCACAGTGGCTGCAATTGTTTTTTTGTTTTTTTCATTTGTTTGCGCCCCCCAAATATTTTGAGCACCAGCCGCCACTGGGAATGACCACACATAAAATGCACTTTGCTGTAACTTCATAAAGACTTCTTTAACATCTGACATCACATTTGAAAGGCTATCAGAATTCTTTAGTGTGAAATGCCACAAACAGGAATAGACATTCTGTAGCAGTCATTTCTGTGCAGAATGCAAGCACATATCTTTTAGGCCATCTTCCCTCTAAACCTCCACCACAGAGTTGGGACCATTTCTCTATGTATACTAGGTCCACAACATCTAGCTTCCATCACTTTGTCACATAACCCACAGCTGAGGGTTAGGGAGAAAAAGTATACCAGTGTCTTCCCCAATGTACCTTCCATAGATCTGCCCAGCTGGGCATGCTTCCAGATGGCACACTCATCTCAGGCTCCACCTTTACTCACTTAAAATGACTCTTCCAGACCTCCCAGGCCTTATTCACCCTGCTGAAGGATCCACAGAAGAAAGTCAGGAGAGACAGGGCTACTACAGTTATTCCCACTGTAGCGCTACCCCCGCTGCTGGAAGTTGCTTGTCTCCAAAGGTTTCCCTGACCTTGCAAGCTCCCCAACACCTCTGACACTCTGGGTTCTGACATATTTAAAGCAGGCATAAAATGCAAAGACACCAATAGTTAGTAATGTTTGTAAGTTAACACTTTACTGTGATATTAAATCAAAATAGACCAGGGCTTTTTTTCAGGGGGAACTTGGGGGAACTCAGTTCCACCACCTCTGGCTCAGACCCTTTGGTGCTTGCTCACCACAATCACTTGTAAACACAGAAGTCTGATTTTTGTGTTTACAAGTGACAGCTCTGCATTCTGTGTGTAACCCCCTGAACTCTGCACCCTTTAAGACCCTCCTACTGTTTGTGTAATCTGAATGGGGTCGTGGTTGGGTTCCTGCACCTATTTTCTGAGAAAAAAAGCTCTGAAATAGACTATAACAGGCACAGGTGTAACCCAAGTTGAGAGATAATGCAGTAAAATTGATTCACAGGAACACACAAAGTAATAACAATAACAGTAAGTCAAATTGTTATAATGAAATGGTTGAAAAAGAGATTTATAACCCCAGAACAAGAGGGGAAGAAGAAGACTTTTAGTCAGTCCACTCCCTCTACAACCTAATTCCACAAGAAATAGGAGGTAGGCAATATAAAAGGTCTGTGTAGGAGTTCCCCTTTAATAAACAGTATAATCAACGGTTAGTAAGTTATATTCTGCCACAGGTTCTGTCAGCAGAGTATCTTTTGAAGAAAGGAGGTCCTTGAAGTGTGGTTATCCTTGATCCTCAGTTAG
This sequence comes from Rana temporaria, assembly GCF_905171775.1. Lineage (NCBI taxonomy): Eukaryota > Metazoa > Chordata > Amphibia > Anura > Ranidae > Rana > Rana temporaria. The sequence continues at coordinate 91,074,383 of NC_053490.1, forward strand.
CTATGGTGGGGCCCAGAGATGTTCCAAGGCAATGACAGTTTAATGAAGCTATATGTAAAAGGTGTTATATTCTCCCAGCAAGGACTCTCCTATAGATCATGTGTGATGGTATCTGCATGCAGTGTTCTTGAGAATAGTGTCAGAGATAAGATGGGCTTCTGCCCGCTCACCAATCCAGCCGATACATGGGCTCTGTGAGGCAAGAAGTCCTTGTCGTGAGGTGCATGACTGGCCACCTGTGGACTCAGCGATAATGACATGGGTGTGCAGTGCAGCGTATTTAGTGCAGCGTATGCAGTGACAGCGACAACCACCATGCGTCCAACCCCCTGAGTGTGAGGTCCCAGCTCTGCCTAGGCCAACAAAACCCGGAGCAACAGCCTCTAGCTCTTGCAGCTCTAAGGCCCGTGTCCCAAGAGAGTGGGTCTACCCAGCACAGTCTAATTTATCTGCTTGCATGAATGCAGTCCCTCTTTCAAGCCATTATCAAGGGCTCTCCTTCTCCTATCTTTTCTATCTTTATGGAATATTCAGAAAGTAAGGTAATACTCCCTTGCTTGCCTTCATAATGACAGCTGAGTGGGGCAAAGCTGGGAACTCAAGACAGGGAGATCTCTCTACTAAAAAGCCTAAGAAATGTAAGAAGACATTTAGTGAGCTCTTGGCATTGACACAAAAATACATTTTATTTTGGTAGGTCTTTAAATGAACTGATGGAGATAGAAATATGGGAGCTGCCACATCTGATTACAGACTTCACTGCCATCATACTGATAAGTTTCACTACCTAGTGAATCATTAACCTGAAAGAAGTATGCAGGGCAGCTATAAAAAGACAGGCAAAATGTAAAAAGATAAAAAATGTAGTTATATATTAGTTAAAAAATAATAAATTGTATTTAAAATGCAGTTAGTGTAAGTGCCTTAATGTGGCTATGTTTAAACCTTGTAATCCCTTGCAAAGCAGTACTAAGACTTGCAGGGTTTGGGGCAGCACCAAGAGCCAATCATGTTTAATGCATGAGCATGTGCTGAAAAGAAACATGCTGACAGGAGGTGAGGTTAGTATGAGTAGAGGGTTGAGCAGCTGCTGCTCCTTTCATGCCCATTCACGGGCAGGGGGCAGAATAGGGACCCAGCTGTGTTACTGTACCTAACTGCGACAGGGGAAGGTTTGGACACCAGCTTTGCTATGTAAATCTCAAAACAGAATGAACAGAAATACAAATCCTTTGACAGGTAAAACGCTGTCATACATATACTCAGTGTTGTATTTAGGTTTTGTGCTGCCCTTGGCCCGACTAAACTCGTTCAACCCCTAATTTAAATATGACCCACCCCTTCCTGTCAAGGTCACATCCCTTCCTGTTTAAGACCTGCCCTGAAATTTTCCAGTGGGCACACTAGTTCTGAGGGCCTTTTGGGGGGGGGGGGGGTTCTCTTAATTTTCAGAGATTTCCTCTCACTTCCTGTTTGGCTATGGGGTAGGAAATGAAGGGTAGTGAACGGATGGCAAAAAAAATAATAATAATTAACAGGGGCTATAACCATCCCTTACTCTACCCAAAGTGGAAACAAAAGTGTTGCCTATAGTTCTACTTTAAGCACATATTTCTGCTAAATTTATGGAGAGGACTAATGCCGTGTACACACAATCGTTTTTTTCGATAAAAAAAGTCAGATGGACTTTTTTCATAGGAGAAACCCCATCAGACTTTTTTTCCATCGGTGTAAAAAAACGATAGTAAATTCCGATCGTCTGTGTGGAACTCCATCAGAGAAAAATCCATGCATGCTCAGAATCAAGTCGATGCATGCATGAACTTCATTTTTTTCGGCTCGTCGTAGTGTTTTACGTCACCGCGTTTTGGCGTGTTCAGAATTTAGTCTGATAGTGTGTATGCAAGGCTGATGAAAGTCAGCTACATCGGAATTCCGACGAAAAAATCCATCAGATTTTATTCCATCAGAAATCCGATTGTGTGTACATGGCATAAGAGGATATAACCATGACAGTGGTGCAGCAGAAAACATAGCACAGTGATGAAGGTACTGTAGGTGGTCCAGGCAGTGAGCAAAGGAAGGATTGGGGGCAGGAACAAATAAATCCATCTGTTTATTTTTCTTATCAGCAATCAACAAATAAAATGAAAGCAGTGGTTCACCCTAAAAAAGTATATACCATTCAATCCAGCATACTGCCGACATGTACAGTATGCTGTTTTTTTTTCCGGTTTACATACCGTAGTATAGGTATTTTTCCCCCCGGCTTCCGGGTAGTGAATCCCGCGGGAGTGGGCGTTCCTATTCAGAGACTAAGTGATTGACGTATGACAAAAGCTTCTCCACCGGCGCATAATGCGCGTCACCAGTTTCCGAAAGAAGCCGAACTACGAGTCGGCTCTATACAGAGCTATACGGCGCCTGCGCACCGACAATCGGCTTTTTTCGGAAACTGGTCACGCGCCTTTTGCGCCAGGGGGGAAGCTTTTGTCATACGTCAATCACTTAGTCTCTGAATAGGAACGCCCACACCGGCGGGATTCACTACCCGAAAACTTTACTACGGTATGTAAACCGAAAAAAAAAAAACAGCATACTGTACATGTCCGCAGTATGCTGGATTGAATGGTATATACTTGTTTTTAGGGTGAACCTCCGCTTTAAGATTCCGTAATATGTACAGTACAACTGACACAAGAAAAGGATTGCAGGAGAGTCCAACTACCTACATGACAGGTATAGGTGACCATGTCAGTGTCCCTTGTGTCTGTGGGCTGAATCTAGACAGAAAATGTATTCCCAACCACTGGCTGTAGACTGAAGCATGCTCCCCTTGGCTTTCTCTATTCTACTCATCATTGCTGCAGCTTGGTATCTGTTCCCATGATAGGCAGGATAGTGCTGGCAGGTAGTTATTTGACTCGGGGAATAGTTGTCAATGACATTTATATGTATTCTTGATGAGATAAAACATTTTTTTGAACGGATCATTACACAAAAACCAACTGCCATCTAATGACTAGGGCTAACTTTTTGCTTGTATCGTGATACTGAAAAGCTCTATGTAAAATAAGCTTTTGACAGTATGTTATTGCTGTTCTAGGCATAGAGCATTTCCTGTTTTTATTATAATGTGTTACCAACAACTTGAAGCTCAATCTTACAGCAATGACAGTGAGCTGATATCTCCAGTATGGAAAGGAGCAATATGTATAATTAACTCTACTTAGCCTGACCTATTTCATTCAGAATAAATTACTCATTTCAAGGATAATGGATTTGATCCAGGAGCACAGCATGAGTGTAATGCCAGCTAGATCCCGTTAAGGGAACAGCATGGTCTTTTTAACAAAGGTCACCAAATCTAGTGGCAAGGACAATTCTGTAGAACTTCCACATTTTCTTTCTATCAGAATGTACAGTCATAAAACCTCCACTCTGAGTGTCATAAAAGAAGTGGCTATATGGCTACCAATGAAGATATAATTAAATATTTCATTGGGGAAATTTGAATGTAGTTAACCTATTATGCAGCTTGAAAGTCTATAAATGTTTTATTAAACTAATCTTGAACATATTCAGTAATATATAGGATCTTACTTTGTATTTAAGAAAAACACTTAAAGTCGTTCTAAAGCCTTAAAGTGATACTAAAGCTTTTTTTTTTAAATAACAAACATGTCATACTTACCTCCACCGATCCACGTCTTCTGGGGTCCCTCATCGGCTGTCTCGGCTTCTCCCCACTTCTAATAACCCCCACTGGGAAGCGCTCTCCCAAGGGGGCTACCTTGCGGGCGTGCTCCCGAGTTTTGTATTCGGCGTCCATAGCTGCCGACTACAGGACTCAGCCCCGTCCCCCAGCCCTCGCGTCATTGAAATTTATTGACAGCAGCAAAGAAGAGCCGAAAAGAGCCGAGATGGCTGAGACAAGGAAGAGCGCGTTCACGACACTGGACTTTCCAGGGCTCAGGTAAGTAAAACTGGGGGGGGGGGCTGGGGGGCCAGTGATCGAGTGATCGTAAGATGTTTTTTCACCTTAATGCATAGGATGCTTTTAATGAAAAAACATGAACCTTTGTAACCCCTTTAAGGTTTTTCTCCTTAATGTATTCTATGCATTCTAAAGCTCCGCCGTGCCTACTAGCATAGGGGGGTTGTATTTTTCCCATTATCTGTGCCCCTTTCTGATGATCATGTGCTGGTCAGAGCGGAGGGAATATTTCTTCAGTTTTCGGGTGCATGCCCATTCAGCTTCGCTTGCATGTTCTTCTGCCTTGGCTCAAATCCTAGTCAGCCGCCTGCCTAACTCCTTGCCTTCCCTGGCGGAGTGATTTTCCTCCGCTCCCCATCCAGTAGTAGCCGGGGCCCAAAGATTGAGACTTGAGAGGCTGTGAGGTGGGCGGCAATGGGCAGAGAGTCGCTGATTGTTGCCATTACTAGTAAAGAAAAAATATGTCCCCGGATTTCATTTTAAAAATCTGGTCACCTTTATATATAAATATAAATGCTATAAATACCTAATTTAAGAGCCAAGCTTGCAATCACATGATGAGCCAGCTCTCTCTTCCTCCCCTCCAGACTGACATCAGCAGAGGAATCTCAGCCCCACTCACTGCATCTCTCAGAGGAGGAAAGGAGAAAGCTGGGTAGTTATGTGATCGCAATCTTGGCAGTAAAATTAGGTATTTACAGCATTTATTTGTATAAATTACACACAGAGGGGGATATTACAAAATGATGCAGTGCTGATGGTGTATACAGGTTAGAGTGGCTTAACAAGAGTGCATCACTCCTCATTGGACAGATTGATAACAGTGGAAGCCTTTGGCTCCCATTGCTGTCAATCTAATGCTGTGACACGGGAGCGTGGGGCAGGCTGAGTCCCACTGTCTGTGTCAAAGGGTGCAGCAGCGGAACTCGGGAGCGTGTTCGCACAGGTGCCCCCAGGGAAAGCGGCTTTTTGTTGGGGCACCCAATGAAGAAGAGGGGCCTGAAGCACTGGCAGAGGACCCAATAAGAAGAGGATCGTGGCTGCTCTGCGCTGATCGTGGCTGTACATTTAGGATTGGTAATTCTGCCTAAGCAGTACCCTAAAAATTGTGCCCTGTAATCTCTACTGAAAAATAGCAATACATTTATTGGTATATGATGGTGTCTAGGCACTCTTGTGCCCACAGTCTCATAGGTATATATTTGTTATGTGAGATTGAAGGCTGCATTTGACTGGAGATTTTGGGTGAGATTTGGTAATAACGCTCCTTGCTGAACAGTGTTTTCCTTGATGAGGATCTGAGGATCTGCCTCAATCAAGGTGGCCATCTGCACACAGAGACACAGTGAAGGCAATACTGATGAGTAGTACTTTGCCCTCTGCCTGCCTTTTTTTGGTACAGCTTCCAGAGTCCAGGTCCTCTTTAATAAAGCAGAGTTTCACCCATAAGTTGAACTTCTTATATGCTTCCTCCCTGTTTTTGACAGGTCCCATTCCCCACTTCCTGAAACAGGGTTGCGGCTCAATCTCCTGGAAGTTCAGCCACCTACTCCTTCCACTGCTGCCGTGCCAATTAGAAAGCGCAACACGCTTCACGCAGAAAAAGGCTTCACTGCCGGGTTCCCTTACCAGAAATGGCAGCAGCACCACCAGAGAGTCGATCCGAAGATTTTTTTTTTCACCCAGATTTTTTTTTCCACCCAGAATGGACCTCCTTTTTAAAGCAGAGTTCACCCAAAAATGGAATTTAACCACTTCCGCACCGCCCACCGTCGTTTTACATCGCTACTGCCATAACCCCAGCATTCTCTTCAAGAGCGGGCGGTCCGCTTCAAGATAAAAGCAGTCTCTGCGGCAGATTGGCCACAAGATCACTTTTTTCGGCGGCGGTAGAGGCCCACCTCCCATCGCTCTCCGGTGCCCTCCACCAATTACCGGAGCCATCGGTATCGGCGGAGGCAATCGGATCCTTCTCCTGGCTTGGTATGGAGATGAGTGAGGGGAAGATGGCCCCCACCAGTCTCCATATCATTGCAGGGCGGAAGTGACATCAAAACGTCACTTCCGCCAATAGCTCTTAAAGGGACTTTTTTTTTCTTAATTACATTTCGATTTTATTTACTTTGTTGCATTTTAGTGTAAATATGAGATCTGAGGTCTTTTGACATTTTTTTAAAAGAACAGTGTAAAAATTTGAAATAAAAGGTAAAATAATTAATAAAAAAATTTTAAAATTTAAATGCGCCCCGTCCCGCCGAGCTTGCGTGCAGAAGCAAACGCATGGGTGAGTAGTGCCGCATATGAAAACTGTGTTCCATCCACACATGTGATGTAGCGACACCCCCTCTTTCTCTTCATTGGCTCACTAACTTTGATTGACAAAAGCGGGAGCCAATGACACTTCAGTGCTGTCTCAGCAAATGGGAAGGAAGAGTACCGGTCAGCCGAGTCACTCATGCAGCATTGCTGGATCAAGATGGGGTTCAAGTAAGTATAACATGTTTGTTATTTTTAAACAACAAAACAAGACTTTAATATCACTTTAATTTTCACTCATTAATAGTGTTGAGCAGAATACGCCATATTCGATTTCGCGATATATCTCGAATATATAGTCGAATATTCGAGATATATTCGCTAAATTCGAATATTCGTGATATTTTATCGAAATGAAATGATTGCGAATTTTCGCTATTGCGAATGCGAAAATAATTGCGAATTTTCGATAACTGCGGTAGGAACACTCTGATTGGCTCAGAATATTCGTGATATTTTACAATACAAAATAATTGCGAATATTCGGCAAATGCGGAAGGAGCACTCTGATTGGCTCAGAATATTCTTGATATTTTACAATACAAAATAATTGCGAATATTCGGCAAATGCGGAAGGAGCACTCTGATTGGCTCAGAATATTCTTGATATTTTACAATACAAAATAATTGCGAATATTCGACAAATGCGGAAGGAGCACTCTGATTGGCTCAGAATATTCTTGATATTTTACAATACAAAATAATTGCGAATATTCGGCAAATGCGGAAGGAGCACTCTGATTGGCTCAGAATATTCTTGATATTTTACAATACAAAATAATTGCGAATATTCGGCAAATGCGGAAGGAGCACTCTGATTGGCTCAGAATATTCTTGATATTTTACAATAGAAAATAAAAAGTGTTTTGCATTGGTGGTGATTCTTTACTCTATCCATCTGTCACAGCCGTTTGTCAATCAAACACCTTGAAGATTGAACACGTTCATGCTGCATGCTTTGGACTTTTTTTCACTTCACATATCAAAGACATTTTTATGAAAGATTATTTTTCTATTATTGGGACTATATTTCTTTATATATTTGTTTCACTGTGTATTTCACAAGTTATTTGCGCTTGCTTATTTTATAATTTGCCCACATGTCTTGTCACTAGACATATTTTTTATTCTTGTAGAGCGACTCCATTTTCTGTCTTGTATTAATTTATGTTGTATAACATTTTTGAGTTGCTGCTGTATTCTCCCCTTTTTTTAAGGTATGCGCAATTTTTTCCTTCTTACAAAAAAAAATAATATCAAACATACAAATATTCATAACAGAAACATATACAAAGCCCCCCCCTTTTGCATCAGAGACAATCAGAGTTCTCCTACCACAGTTATCGAAAATTCGCAATCATTTTCGCATTCGCAATTTTTTTTTTTTTTATATTCGGCAACATAAAAGGATCGCCTCAGCTTAGCTACTCGGCCCAGGGTCTCTAATCATACCAGCAATGCTTTTAGACGTCGATAGGATGTGATCTGTTTTAAAAATAAAATTGAAAAAATGCGAATATTCGGAATTGCGAATATTCATTGCGAAATTCAAAATATATTGCGAATACTCGAATATGCCATATTCGAGCCGAATATTCGCAATACGAATATTCGTGAGCAACACTACTCATTAAGGAGGGGAAGCAAAATAAGCTACACAGACTCCACATTGATTACAGAAGTTGTGTTTTAAAGCTAATGTATTGCCTGTTAAGAATCAGTAAAAGTAGAGCATTATTCCATTGTCTAATTTGAATGGTAACGCCTTACCCGGTCTGCTGGTGTGAGATGAAACAACATACTTTAGCCACTCAGTAAATCCAGCTCGGTCCTCTTGTCATCCATTAAATAACACTGCACCATCACCAGTCTTTTTTGTGATATCAGGAGTCTGGCTGTCTCTGTCTTTGCAGCCATCCTATGACTGTGCACTGCACATGTTCAGTGGAATGCACAAGGGGGCAGATCCTCAAAGAAATTACGCGGTGTATCTCTTGATACGCCGCGTAATTTCGAATTTTGCGCGTCGTATCTTTGTTTTGGTATCCACAAAACAAGATACGACGGCATCTGTGTTAGATCCGACAGGTGTACGTCTTCGTACGCCGTCGGATCTTTTTTCGGCGTCCGCTAGGTGGCGTTCACGTCGTAATCCGTGTTGAGTATGCAAATTAGCTATTTCCGACGATCCACGAACGTACGACCGGCCGTCGCATTTTTTTACGTCGTTTCCGTTCAGCTTTTTCCGGCGTATAATTAAAGCTGCTATATGGTGGCGTACTTAATGTTAAGTATGGCCGTCGTTCCCGCGTCTAATTTTAAAAATTTTACGTCGTTTGCGTAAGTCGTCCGTGAATGGGGCTGGACGCCATTTACGTTCACGTTGCGACGTCATTTGGAGCAATGCATCCTGGGACTTTTTACGGACGGCGCATGCGCAGTTCGTTCGGCGTGGGGACGCGCTTCATTTAAATTAAACACGCCCCCTACTCGCCGCATTTGAATTCCGCCGCGAGAGATACACTACGCCGCCGTAACTTACGGCGCAAATTCGTTGAGGATTCAAACCAAAGCCAGGTAAGTTACAGCGGCGTAGCGTATCTTACATCTGCGCCGGGCGCAGTGTATGTATGTGGATCTGCCCCAAAGCCTCCAAGCTTCCTGAGATCTTTGATGTAGGCATGACTAGGGTAGCTAAGAGCTCATCTGAACCTGACCCCTACCTATGTCTACCCCCCCAACATACCTCCTCCTAATTATATGAATTAAAGCGTAGGTCCACTCAAATATCGAACTTCCACTTTTAGTACTTGTGACCTCCTGACATGCCACATTTTGGCATGTCATTTTTTTTTCGGGGCGGGGGGGCAGCGGGTACCAAGTTTTCACATGTACCCAGCTCCCGACCCTCTCCTAGTGCTGTGGCGCTGAGCGGAAGTTCACCTCTCCCCTCCCTTCCTGCAATTTTTTGGGGCACGTCACAGGTCCCAGAAGATTGCCCAGCCATTCACAATGCGCTGTGAAGCTGCAAACTGTCACAGCCGGGTGCCCACACTTGCAATGCTGGCACCGCAGAGAGGAGGGGGAGAGGAGCGAGGGCAAGGCTTTGGGCAGCTGCTTCGCTAGACCGTGGAACAGGTGAGTGTCTGTTTAATAAAAGTCAGCAGCTACACTTTTTGTAGCTTCTGACTTTTAAATGGGTGGAACTCCGCTTTTACCACACAACACATAAGTGGAGTTAAAATGCCCGAAATTTCAATGATTCAAGGTCCCTGACGGTGCCATATAACCAACTTTTTGGGTTATTCCAGAAGTTATTGGCTGGGGGTACGTCATTCTAGCCTATGGCAGAAAGGCAAAAGGCAATTTTTTTTACAATTTGCTGAAAGGAGCGAGGAGGAGCCAGATCAGCAGAAGCAAATAAAAAGTGAGCTCTACTTTTACTTGAGTTCTACTTCAATAGCTGATTGTGTATATCTCAGTCATGGTTTTAGTTTAAAGGGGTTGTAAAGGTTTGTTTTTTATTTTCTAAATAGGTTCCTTTAAGCTAGTGCATTCTTTGATTTCCCTTCTAAATGTTTTTTTTTTCTTTGTTTTCTTTGTCTGAATTTCTCACTTCCTGTTCCTCCTCAGTACGCGGCTCTGGCTGACTAACCACCGCTCGGATGATGGTGGAAAGCTTACTGAGGAGAAACAGGAAGTGAGAAATTCAGACAAAGAAAAAAAAACATTTAGAAGGGAAATCGAAGGAAAAGGTAAGTGAACCAACAATGCACTAACTTAAAGGTACCTATTTAGAAAATAAATAATTAACCTTTACAACCCCTTTAAGGTTTAAAAGGAGCATGCAGAGACAGACTCATGTGTTTGTATGAATAGAGTGGGTGAAGGAGAACAAGAAGGGATAACAGAGTGACATTGAGGTCAAGGGGATCTCAGGTACACCCAGATCCCAATAATAGTCCTATAGCCTCCATTCTGATTTTTGCCAAACCTGCGTATTCCCTTATTGTAGAAAAATATGCTGTACTTATGAGCTAAATCGCTGTCACAAAGGTGGCTTTGCTGCTGCCGCAGAGCTTGGTGTTGGATTTTTTTTCTAATAGTGCCTCTGGGAGTAAGAAATGAGCCTGTAGGAGATATCATATGCACATTTAAAGGGCTCAAAACATGAAAGCTTCCAGGGGCATATGCTACCTTTTCTAGGGAGAAGGATTTTGCTCATTTCGAATGTTACTCTTTGAAACATGTTGAGATGAAATTGAATGACACGATTCCTGGCCCTGCGTTAGAACTGTAGCCATCATATGAAGGTAAGAGCGCACCAATTTTTTTTTTTGGCATCTGAAAGATTTTGTGGACACTCAATTAGAATGGAAAGTTTTATAATAAGGAAGAAGTTTTCATGCCACAATGAAAAGTATATTATGTTGTAAATAGTGAGACTGACACAAACAGTGTTTCATAAGTGCTATAATGCATATTCCATTGGATAACAAATGGCTGGTGGTTAGTCTGTACAAAAAGTGGACTTTTGCTATAATACATATGGCCATGTGTAGACATGTGCAATTCATATTGTTACAAATCGAAATTTGGATGCAATTTTCATTATTCGGAGATTCAGATGTATCCGAATTTACGAATCACAATAGTAAATAAATTTCAACGCATTTGAAATACATTTTAACAAAATAAAGTATCGGAATGCAAAAATGAATTTGAAATGAAAACATATTGCAATAAATACAGTAAGGTATACAAGTGAAATAAGATGTTGATTCCTACTTAGGCTGCTTTGTGGAATAGAAAATAATAGAATAGAATAGAATAGAAAATAAAAATTATAGAATAGAACAGAATAGAATATAATAGAATGGGATAGAGTATAATAGAGTAAAACAGAATAGAATATAATATAATTAATATAGCTGTCTTCTGAAATTAGAATTTTTAATGTGGAGATTCAAATTTTGAATCGATTTGTAAATAACACATATACGAAACGAATCCAAATATATGAAAGAAAAACTGAAAACGAATCATTCCAACATCTGCTTTGTCATCTGGGCATCATATTAACCTTTCTTCCATGTATTCACATTACTAAGACCATGATAAGACACTAGCCTTGTCTCTAGGTTGCTCATTTATTTTCTTTTTTTACCTAGGAAGTGTATTTCTTAAAGTGGTAGAAAAGCCCCCCTCTAACAGCCAATAAAACAGAACAGAGTAGAATAGAATAAAACAGAATAGAATATAAAATAAAAGAATAGAATAGAATAGAATAAAACTAAATAAAATAGACTATTAAATAAAATAATAGAATATAGTAGAAAAATAAAAGAATGACTATAGCTGTCTTCTGAATTTGAAATGTAAAAATTTGAATTTTGAACTGATTTGAAAATAAGGAATATACAAAACAAAATCAAATATATGAAGTGAATTCTGAAAATGAATCATTCTAACATCTGCTTTGTCCACTGCAGCCAACGCCCCTGGGCATCACACTAACCTTTCTGCCACGTACTTACATTCCTTAGACCATGATAAGACATTAGCCTCATCTCTAGGTTGCTCGTTTATTTTATTTTTTACCTTTGAAGCGTATTTCTTAAAGTGGTATTAATGGCCCTCTATTTACTTGTACCTACAGGTAACCTTACAATCAGGCTTACCTGTATGCAGAATTAATATATCCTAAATGTAGACCGTTTAGAAGATATTCACATCGGCAGTAGCCAAAGACGTTGCCCATGCAGTGACGCTCTCCATTCCAGGGCATACAGTATGGGGGCAGCATTTTTTCAATTTTTTCATTTTTTTGGGGGGGTGGTTTACTATCGCTTTAACATTGATACCTATTTGCACACATTTAATAAAAACATCAAAGACAGAACAGTTATTTGGAAAGATGCTGAGTGTATCTTTTTGTGTTTGTTTCCTACTTCAGTAGTTATTATTCATTTTGAACTACTCATTGCCCCTTTTTGCGATTTGGCACTGCGTCTCTTTAACTGACAATTGCGCGGTCGTGCGACGTGGCTCCCAAACAAAATTGGCGGCCTTTTTTTCCCACAAATAGAGCTTTCTTTTGGTGGTATTTGATCAGCTCTGCTGTTTTTATTTTTTGCACTATAAACAAAAATAGAGCGTCAATTTTGAAAAAAATGCAATATTTTTTACTTTTTGCTATAATAAATATCCCCCAAAAATATATAAAACAATTTTTTTTTTTACTCAGTTTAGACCGATACATTTTCTTCTACCTATTTTTGGTAAAAAAAATCTCAATAAGCGTTTATCGGTTGGTTTGTGCAAAATTTATAGCCTTTACAAAATAGGGGATAGTTTTATTGCATTTTTATTATTATTTTTTTTTTTACTACTAATGATCAGCGTTTTTTTTTGTAACTGCGACATTATGGCGGACACTTCGGACAATTTTGACACATTTTTGGGACCATTGTCATTTTCACAGCAAAACATGCATTTAAAATGCATTGTTTATTGTGAAAATGACATTTGCAGTTTGGGAGTTAACCACAAGGGGGCGCTGATGGGGTTATGTGTTACTGTAGGGGGGTGTGGCTGTAGGTGTGACGTCATTGATTGTGTCCCCCTATAAAAGGGATGACACGATCGATGCAGCCGCCACAGTGAATAACAGGGAAGCCATGTTTACACACGGCTCTCCCCGTTCTTTAGCTCCGGGGACCGATCGCGGGACTCCAGAGGCAAGGGTACTAGTACAGGACGTACATGTACGTACATGTGCCCAGCCGTGCCATTCTGCCGACGTATATGTGCAGGAGGCAGCCCTTAAGTAGTTGAAATTTGGTTGAGCCTTGAAGTACTGATGCACAGATAATATCTACAGTCACTTCCCCTGCATCACCATGCAGACTATTTCTCCTCCTCTGCATATCTCCTACAGACTGTTGCTCCCAGGACTCTCCTCCTGCACAAACTTTACTGTAGATCGTTATCTTTCCGGTCACATCCTCCTCTATGAGCAAAAGAGGCCGCTCTTAACAGTTTCAATGGCTGGCTATAATAGATGCTGTTACTAGGCCAGAGGTCTGCAGTGCCTCTCCCCGGCGGCCTAGTAATTTAGTAGCACATGTAGCTTGGTGGACTACTGCTCCCAACTAGTCCCGCTTGCAAATCCTGCACCCTCAGGCTGCATCGATTTGACACTTTTCCCACAGTCTCTCCTCTGGCCTCTGGCATGCCACATCCAGTAATCCACTGTGGTACACTCACCGACCTTCTCCTGCCCCGAGTCCATGATGGAGAACTTTAACTAGACACACGTTCTGACAGCTTCTCGGGCCCCTCTGTTCCAGGATACTCCATCCATGACTGTGTAAGGATGTAGCTCCCTCCCAGCTCTCCCGGGCTCCTCCTCTAGGCCTCGCACCCCCCCAAGATGGGGATGGGGCCCCTGGTGCTACCTAGTGCTCCATTATCCAAATCTCCTGACCGACAACTCCTCCCCAGTGGGCTGGGACCCGAGCTTATATGGGAGGCCTGACCCCTGCCAATTCCAATTGGGGATTGGTCAGGGCTCCTCACATGAGCTCCCTGCCACTCCAGCCCTGTGCTCTGCCCCTCTTTTAGATTATTCTCCCTGGAAGCATGGGAGGTGCCCCAGAACTTGAGCACAAGTCACCACACCCACTGCTTCACTAACCACTCCCCTCCCCCCAGATAAAAACAAGCAGGCCTAGCCTGAAGCATAGGCCTGCATAAATGTACCCGCACTGACAGTTCTCCTTGCAAAAATCCTCTCTTTTGCACCTACCTACGGTAGAGGGTGCAACATATAAAATTACCAAAGGCTACATAGGATGCTATAAGCAAGGCCTTGGCATATTATTTAAAATGTGCTTGACGTTTTCATTTTTTTTGCAGGACAACGACCCGAAACATACAGCCAGAGCTACAATGTAATTGTTTAAATCAAAGCATATTCATGTGTTAGAATGGTCCAGTCAAAGTCCAGACCTACTGTAATTGAGAATTTGTGGTAAGACTTGAATATTGCTGTTCACAGACACTCTTCATCCAATCTGACAGAGCTTGAGCTATTTTGCAAATAAGAATAGCAAAAATGTCACTCTCTAGATGTGCAAAGCTGGTAGAGACATACCTAAAAAGACTTTCCCGCTGTAATTGCAGTGAGGTGGTTTTACAGACTCAGGGTCTGAATACAAATGCACTGCAACACTTTTCATATTTATTTGTAAAAAATGTTGAAAACCATTTATCATTTTCCTTCCACTTCACAATTACTGTATTTTCCGGCGTATAAGACGACTTTCTGGATGCAAAAACATGCATCCAAAGTCGGGGGTCGTCTTATACGCCGGGGACGGTCTCCGTGCTGCGCACGTCAATGACTTAAAAGACGCTCCTTCTCCTCAGAGTGTTCTGGGATAGGCGGAACACAAATCTTCCCAGCAGCGCCTCTGTCCTGTGTCCCTCCTATCACAGATGCCTTCTCATCCTCGGACGAGATGTGAAGACGTCCGTGATAGGCGGAACACAGAACAGAGGCGCTGCTGGGAAAATTTGTGTTTCGCCTAACACAGGACAGTCTGAGGAGAAGGCGTGGCTTTCAAATCATTGACGCTCGCGCTCGCAGCACGGAGACTGTCACCGCCTGCAAAAAAGTGAGTGTTTGCAGTGATTGCACTGGGGGGCAAGTTCAGGCACAGTGGGGGCAAGTGATGGCACAGAGAGGGGAAAGTGATGGCACAGTGAGGGGCAAGTGATGGCACAGTGAGGGGCAAGTGTTGGCACAGTGAGGGGCAAGTACTGGCACAGCGAGGGGCAAGTGATGGCACAGTGAGGGGCAAGTGATGGCACAGTGAGGGGCAAGTGATGGCACAGAGAGGGGCAAGTGATGACACAGTGAGGGGCAAGTGATGGCACAGTGAGGGCCAAGTGATGGCACAGTGAGGGGCAAGTGATGGTACAGTGAGGGGCAAGTGATGGTACAGTGAGGGGCAAGTGATGGTACAGTGAGGGGCAAGTGATGGCACAGTGAGGGGCAAGTGATGGCACAGTGGGGGCAAGTGATGGCACAGTGGGGGCATGTAATGTAATGGCACAGTGAGGAATGTAATGTAATGGCACAGTGAGATTTGAAAAAGCCTGTTTCTGTCAGCGGTTCTGGCTACCCCTCAGCTTCCAGAAAGACTAGTAAGAAGGGGGTAGTCTTATACAGTGAGTATATCCCAAAACCAAATTTTTTCCTGGAAAATTAGGGGGTCGTCTTATACGCCCAGTCGTCTTATACGCCGGAAAATACGGTATCAGTCCAAAAGTTGCCAAAAATGTTCTTCTTGAATTGATAGGAGGATGGTACATTACTATGTCATTAATTTTGTTCAGTAGTGATAATTAATTATGTTGTGGAGGTGTACGTTATTCTTTGGGTGTGTTTTGGAGTGTTAACTTAAATGTTTTATGCAGAATTAAGTTCTAAAAAGAAATATTAACAACGAGTTTATCCATGTCCACCAACGCAGCCTGCCCTGTGTCCACCAACACAACCAATGCAGCCTGCCCATGTTTACCAATGCAGCCTGCCCATGTCCACCAATACAGCCTGCCTGTGTCCACCAATGCAGTCTGCCCCGGTCCAGTCAATGCAGCCTATCTGCGTCTACCATGCAGCCTCCCTGTGTCCATCATGCAGCCTACTGTAGGTGACGGCGATATTGTGTCAATCTCGCTCCCTTTTTCAGCGAGATTGACCACCTACGAGCCCCGTCGCGGGAGCCAGCACCGAGCCGGCTCGCCGCGATGGGGAAAAGGCCTTCATAGAAGCGACGGGGGGATCCGACTTGGATTCCCGCCGATTCTAGCTGTGGCGTTTGGTATGAATCATGAGAGGGAACTCCACGCCAAATTTTAAATAAAAAAAACGGTATGGGTTCCCCCCAGGGGACATACCAGGCCCTTAGGTCTGGTATGGATTGTAAGGAGAACCCCCCTATGCCGAAAAAACGGTGTGGGGGTCCCCCCACAATCCATACCAGACCCGTATCCAAGCACGCTTCCCGGCCAGTCAGGAAAGGAGTGGGGACGAGCGAGCGCCCCCCCTCCTGAGCCGTACCAGGCCGCATGCCCTCAACATGGGGGGGGGGGGGGGGTTGGGTGCTCTGGGGCAGAGGGGCGCCCTGCACCCCCCTCACCCCAAAGCACCCTGTCCCCATGTTGATAAGGACAGGGCCTCTTCCCGACAACCCTGGCCGTTGGTTGTCAGGGTCTGCGGGCGGGGGGCTTATCAGAATCTGGGAGCCCCCTTTAATAAGAGGGCCCCCAGATACCGGTCCCCCACCCTAGGTGAATGAATATGGGGTACATCGTACCCCTACCCATTCACCTGGAACAAAAATGTCAATAAAATAAACACAACACAGGGTTTTAAAATAATTTATTAGTCAGCTCCGTTCTCCGGGGGTCTTCTCCACTCTCCGGGGGGTCTTCTCCACTCTCCGGGGGGTCTTCTTCCATCTCCTCCGCTCTCCGCTGTCATCTCGTTGCTCCCCGGTTCTTCTCCCGCTCGCTCTCCGGTGCCTTCTTCTTCAGGGCTGGACGCCGATATCTTCGTTTTAGCTCAATTACTAGCGGCGGCGCAAGCCCGCTCTTCTTTGCCGTCTTTCACCTTCTTCTTTTCTTCAGATGTTGACGCGTTGCTTCCTCCAGCTGTAATGCCGGGTACATTTATATAGGCCTCTTATGACGTCACGGTCCCATCATGCTCCGGGACCGGGTACTCCGGTTTCCTCTCACACTACAAAGACATGCTACCTTGCGTTGGAAGTGCATTGGTGAGCATAGCTGCCATCCCAGCAGCTGACCTGGGTTTGATTCCCAGCCAACACCATCTCCAAGTACTTAGAGTCCCGCTATGAATACTTTTTCAAGGCACTGTAATAGTCTAAAATCACCAGATTTTGAGCCTCTATTTCTATTTTTACTGTCAATGGTCTGCAATCTGTTTATATAATATATTTGGTATATATAGTAGATCTAGTAGGTTGTGAATTAAGCCAAATTTTGCTTTTGTTTTTAAGTTTTTTTATTGCTTTTGTAGTTTACCTGTCCCAGACACCAGTTCCCTTTACTGTATATCTTGACGTGGTGCTTTAGAGACTGAAAGCCAGGCAGGTTCCTCTTGCTGGGAATATTCAGAGCAGTTCAAACTAGACATTGGATCTAACACTTCTCCACTCTGTCTAAAATTGTAAAAGTTTTAGCAGGAGTTGTGCTTTAAAATTGGTCCCCAGGCACTAGAGGCTAATGCCGCCTACACACAATCGGTTAAACCGATGAGAATGGTCTGGTGGACCGTTTTCATCTGTCAAAACCGATTGTGTGTGGGCGCCATTGGTTAGTTAACCATCGGTTAAAAAAAAGCCAACTTGTTTTAAAATTAACCGATGGATTCCTAACCGATAGGACAAAACCGATCGTTAGTAGGCACAACCATCGGTTAAAAATGCACGCTCAGAATCAAGTCGACGCATGCTTGGAAGCATTGAACTTCGTTTTTTTTCAGCACGTCGTGTGGTTTACGTCACCGCGTTCTGACACAATCGTTTTTTTAACCAATGGTGTGTAGGCGCGACGGACCATCAGTCAGCTTCATCTGTTAACCGATGAAAACGGTCCATCGGTCTGTTCTCATCGGATTGACTGATCTTGTGTACGCGGCATAACTCTTTCAGATCTTCCACACAGGCCCCTTACGGTACGGCTGCTGGTGAAGCTGTGGAAAACGGTTAAATCTCTCTTGTGATATGAGGGCTATACTGAATTTGCACCGCTTTGGGATAATGAATGTCAGAAGGAGCTGGGTGGCTTGGGAGCCTTTAGTGATTGGAGGAGGTGTGATATTGAATGTCTTGTTCAGCTGTATACTGCTACAACTCCTTTCAAGAGCTGAAAAATACATTCTCTCTCTCTAGTACTTTTTACCAGAATTTGCAAATTTTTCATGTCTTGACTGCCTAGTTCAAAGAAGTCCCCTTGCAGTGGAGTCAGGCGCCAATCAGGCGTTCCCTTGTCTTTGCATCATCTACTAAGGGGTTTGATTTCAGATCATTGTGATATTGTACATCTGGCAGCTTTTGGATGGTAAGACGGATCTGCCCTATAGGGAACACTTGTCAGTAGACTTGGGTGGTCTTACAAAGGAACACTGGCAATGTATTGTAGAGTCAATCCTATTTGTAGCACTCTCACCTTATCAAAAAATATTACATATATACTGTATTTATCGGCGTATAACGCGCACTTTTTTCCCCTTAAAATCAGGGGGAAATCGTGGGTGCGCGTTATACGCCGATCCCCACTTTCTGTGGCCGCAGACGGACGCCGGACCGGACAAGGCTGCCGATGGACGCTGGGCAACTGTAAGTAAATGTAACTGTAAATTGTCAGTATTTCTTTTTTTTCCCTTAGGATTCCCCTCAGGGTTTGGGGTGCGCGCTATACACGCACCCCAAACCCCAGATTAAGTATTTTTATACGAAACGCGTCGGGTCGCTTCCACTGCCGCCTCATTTGTGTATACACGCATGGATCTTCAGCCTACATGTGAGTGTAATTGCTGTTTTTACAAATAAATGCTTTTTGTTACAATTTTACGCTGTGGCCACCCTTCTCTTTTTCCTCATAAACAAACATCCCTGATACCACTTTGAGTGGTTGGGCTTAGGAACCTTCCTCTTTCATCATTAAGTTCCCCTTGAAGCTGTGTCCCATCAGAAGCATTGGATGATCATCACATCTAGCTGCCTGCTTCCATGACCCTGGATATATGCTTTAAAGCCTTTTCTGACTTCAGGCGACATATGTCCCCTTTAGTCCACCATTTCCGGTAAGCAGATTACTACACTGTTGGTGGTGGTCTGATCACTACAAGGACGTTACTGCATTTCTTGGATTGTATCCCTTCTCACGTGGTGGAATATAATTTATATGGACTTTAGCATCCCTTTTTTTTATCATATTGCTCATCCACACATCATGTTTTTTTATTTTGTTTATACACATAATGAAATCATGTTGAAATTATGAACTGTCACTGAGTTCCTTCCGTTACACAATATTATATCCAAGTTTAATTTTCTAATTTACTTGGTTTAAGCGCTACACTTTATTTTTTCCTTAGTCTCGGGAGGGGCGGGCACTGCCAGAAAATAAGGTGTTGCTTACAGAACTCAATTAGGTGTCCGGTGTGTCCGCTGCAATGTTGCAGTACCGCTAAAAAATCAATGATCGCCGCCATTACTAGTAAAAAATATTTAAAAATTAAATGCCATAAATCTATCCCATAGTTTGTAGACGATTGTCAGGGACTGCATACATGGTACAAGAGATGGTCAGAGACTGTAGACGTGGTACAAGAGATGGTCAGAGACTGCAGACGTGGTACAAGAGATGGTCAGAGAATGCAGACATGATACAGGAGATGGTCAGAGACTGCAGACATGGTACAAGAGATGGTCAGAGACTGCAGACATGGTACAAGAGATGGTCAGAGACTGCACACATGGTACAAGAGATGGTCAGAGACTGCAGACATGGTACAAGAGATGGTCAGAGACTGCAGACATGGTACAAGGGATGGTCAGAGACTGCAGACGTGGTACAAGGGATGGTCAGAGACTGGAGACATGGTACAAGAGATGGTCAGAGACTGAAGACATGGTACAAGAGATCAATGCAGCCTCATCAGTGCCCATCATTGCAGCCTCACTGTACATATGAATGCAGCCCCACTGTATATATGAACACAGCCCCACTTTTGTATATTAATGCAGTCCCACTTTTGTATATAAATGCAGTCTCACTTTTGTATATGAATGCAGTCCCGCTTTTGTATATGAATGCAGCCCCACTTTTGTATATAAATGCAGTCCCACTTTTGTATATAAATTCAGTCCCACTGTATATATAAATTCAGTCCCACTTTTGTATATAAATGCAGTTCCACTTTTGTATATAAATTCAGTCCCACTTTTGTATATGAATGCAGCCCCACTTTTGTATATGAATGCAGCCCCACTTTTGTATATAAATGCAGTCCCACTTTTGTATATAAATGCAGTCCCACTTTTGTAAATAAATTCAGTCCCACTTTTGTATATAAATGCAGTCCCACTTTTGTACATAAATGCAGTCCCACTTTTGTATATAAATGCAGCCCCACTTTTGTATATAAATGCAGCCCACTTTTGTATATAAATGCAGTCCCACTTTTGTATATTACTGCAGTCCCACTTTTGTTTATAAATGCAGCCCCACTTTTGTATATGAATGCAGTCCCACTTTTGTCTATAAATGCAGTCCCACTTTTGTCTATGAATGCAGTCCCACTTTTGTCTATGAATGCAGCCCCACTTTGTATATGAATGCAGCCCCACTTTTTATATTAATGCAGCCCCACTTTTGTATATTAATGCAGCCCCACTTTTGTATAATAATGCATCCCCACTTTTGTATATTAATGCAGCCCCACTTTGTATATGAATGCAGTCCCACTTTGTATATTAATGCAGCCCCACTTTGTATATGAATGCAGCCCCACTCTGTATATGAATGCAGCCCCACTTTGTATATAAATGCAGCCCCACTTTGTATATGAATGAAGCCCCACTGTGCATGGCACTCACCATGGCATTGCCTCGATCACACACAGCAGGTATCTCCTCTCCCGATGTGTGTCATGGAACAAACAGGAGCTGTAGGTCTGTGTTCGGCAGGGCAGTGTGCTCTAGCAAGGTCCCCCCCTAGACGGGCTTGTGTGATAGACAAAACACTGATTTAATCAGTGTTCCATCTCCATCTACTATCACACAAGCAGGTCTAGCACAGGCAGCACAGCCGAACACAGACCCAGCTCTCACACACAGCGAGAGATGCCCGGTGTCATACACGCAGAAGAGAGGGGGAGCGCTGCAGTCAGCTACAGCTCAAAGCAGCCTCAGGACAGGCAGCCTACCAGGCTGGGCCAGTCTGGCCCTGGTAATGAGAGAGAGAGAGTGAGAGACTCGGCAGCGGCAGCTGCAGGCACTGCAAAGCAGTTTTAAAAAAAATGATAAAAATATATATATATATTTTTTTAAAAGCCAATGTGACATGATTGTCTCGGGGGGGGGCAATTTCCCTGTTGCCCCCCCCCTGGATCCGCCGTTGCTGCCTGGGAGCAGGGGGGTGAGCAAGGAGAGGAGAGGAGAGTCTCCGCTGCCACTGCCTGGTTGTTTATAGCGCGGGGAACATAACAGCTTTCAATTCAATAGCTGTGTTCCCCGTCGCGCGTGTCATATACAGCCCATCCCCCTTGTCCGGGCACTTTGATAGACAGATCACCCGTCCCAGGATTGGACGGGTGATCTGTCTATCAAAGTTTCCCGGGCTCCGGCTCCTCTCCTACCCAGCACAGGTAGGCTGCAATGTGGGGGAACTCTGGCTGCAATGTGGGGGAACTCTGGCTGCAATTGTGGGGGAATTCTGGCTGCAATGTGGGGGAACTCTGGCTGCAATGTGGAGGAACTCTGGCTGCAATTGTGGGGGAACTCTGGCTGCAATTGTGGGGGAACTCTGGCTGCAATATGGGGGAACTCTGGCTGCAATGTGGGGGAACTCTGGCTGCAATTGTGGGGGAACTCTGGCTGCAATGTGGGGGAACTCTGGCTGCAATGTGGGGAACTCTGGCTGCAATTGTGGGGGAACTCTGGCTGCAATGTGGGGGAACTCTGGCTTCAATGTGGGAAACTCTGGCTGCAATGTGGGGGGACTCTGGCTGCAATGTGGGGGAACTCTGGCTGCAATTGTGGGGGAAGTCTGGCTGCAAAATGAGGGACTCTGGCTGAAAAATGTTACTGCACTGGGGACACATGCTGCATTGGTAGACATAGGCAGGCTGCATTTTTGGGCATGGATAAAGTTGTTGTTAATATTTATTTTTATAACTTAATTCTGCATAAAACATTTAAGTGTCATTTCATGAGATTTATGAGGGCATGTCTAGGGGCGGGATTAGGGGGCGGGACATGGTAGGGGTTGAGCGGGGCAACTGGTGGCGAGTAACCCTTGAGGCCTGGCTTGTAGCTCAGGACTTGACATTTTGAGCCCTGGTCTATTGTATACCACAGAAGCTGTTTAAATTTGGTAAGCGACCAGATGATCACTGTCCCAAGTGTGGAGGCTCCCTTATACACATGATGTGGAGGTGCCCTAAATTGCATAAATACTGGGAGGCGATTCTCCATGAATTTAATTTAGTCTTTATGCTATCCAATGCTATAGACCCATTATTTTGTCTACTAGGGTATATGGACAAGGAATTGGTCCTACCTACCACACAGCTCCCAATGCTTCGCTGCCTAATTTTCCAGAGGTGGTTGGCTCCGCTTCCCCCTTCTCACTCAGAGTAAATACAGGGAATTTATGACACTATACTGAAGGAGAAATGTACACCAATATATATACAAAATATATACACCAAAAGAGACTGTCCTAAAAAATAAAAAAAACTGGGAGCCTTGGTTGGGTATCCCAGGCCCAGGCTAGGACCACCGTCTCTGATGATAGACAGACTGTTGGGATAGTTTAGCTGCTACCCAGGTAGTTTTATTACTGTTTCGCTAACTAGAAGTTGTGGACCCGCTATTTGAATATTGGGTTTACATCCCATGGGTATGTGTCCTTAGGGTTGTGCGAATTTACACATTGAAAGATACATTGCCATTCGGTTTCTTTTAAGCAAATGTGTTAAGTCTCACCTAGTTAACTGAGCTGTTTCGGTGGAAAGTCTACCTGAGAAGTACCAAGAGAGGCTGGTGCTCCAAGAGGGCCCTGACTATCCACTGGGGACCAAGGTAACTGGGTGCTGAGAGGCCGGTACCTGAAACAAAAACTACCTGAAGGAGAAATAAAAATAAAATAAAATTTCATAAAAATATCCCATAGTTTGTAGATGCTATAACTTTTACGCAAACCAATCAATGTAAACTTATTGGCATTTGTTTAACTAAAAGTATGTAGCAGAATCCATATTGGCCCAAATTGGTGAAGAAATTCGATTTTTTTAAAAATGTTATTGAAACAATTTGTGGGGAAAAAAAGGACATCGATTTTATTTGGGTACAGCTTTGCACGACCGTCCAATTGTCAGTTAAAGTAACGCAGTGCTATATTGCAAAAAAAAAAAAACCTGGTCATGAAGGGGGGTAAATATTCCAGAACTGAAAGCGGGGGTTCACCCTATCGACGGGAAATTTTTTTTTTTTTTTATTTTACCTTAAAATCAGGCATTGTAGCGCGAGCTACAGTATGCCTGTCACAAATTTTTTACCGCCGTACTCACCTTGTAGTCGTCCATCGAAGATTCCGGGGAATGGGCGTGCCTATCGAGACGGAGGATGATTGACGGCCGGCTCTGGCGCGTCACGCTTCTCCGGAAATAGCCGAAATAGGCTCGGTCTTCACGACGCGTGCGCATAGCCTGTGCGCAGGCGCCGTGAAGAGCCGAGACCTACTCCGGCTGTCTTCGGGGAGAGTGACGTGCCAGGGCCGGCCGTCAATCATCCTCCCTCTCCATAGGCACGCCCATTCCCCGCGGGAGCCGGAATCTACGATGGACGACTACAAGGTGAGTACGGGGTTAAAAAAATCGGGACAGGCATACTGTAGCTCGCGCTACAATGCCTGTCTCGATGGTAAAATGTGTCGGGGGGGGTGAACTACCGCTTGAAGTCCAACGTAAGGTTCACAATAAATTGTTCAGAACAGGGAGTGCTTCCCTTTCCTTTAATTAAGTGATATCTAGCTCCCTTCCCAACCTAAGCTCATAGAGCTACCACAAGTACTGAGGCTTAAATAAAACTGGTGGGATGGAGTTTTACAATAACTTTCCAAAATATGCTAATAGCTTTAAAGCAAAATAAAAAAAGACTATACCAATTTTTCTACTTGCTTCCCTAGTTTGCACAATTTCTATGAACAGACGGTTTGTATGAAAGATTGGTATTTTAGATGAATTCCACCTTAGATCTAACTCTGCATAGTAGACTCAGAGGGTAAAGAGCGAAGCTCACATTAATGTTCTTCTGCTTTAACTAAACTGACTTCTCAGATGTTGTTAGGCCTCTTAGATGTTAAAGTGTGGATGTGAGATTCAAGATCAATGGCGTTTTTTAAGCTATTTTTTGATAATAAAACAAAATATATCCCAATTTAGAACCAACAACTGAGTTCTCAGCTGATCTTTGGGGTCATTAATTTTTCTATTAGAATTGTGACTTTTTGACCCCTAAACAGTTTTGATCTTGTATTGTAAAAAGAATAGAAAAGAGAATTAAAAAAATATATATAATCTCTGTTTTTAATAGGAAAACATGACTTTTGGTTTTGATTTTTTTCATTTGAATATATCTTTTCATCCAACTCTGACCTGTTCTAACTTAAAGCATGCCTTTGGAATATAACATAAATAACAGTCTTTGCATAAATTAGTATTTTATTTCTTAGTTTAACTGAAAAGGTCTGTTCTGCTTGTTTTACAGTGTTTTACAAACTGAAGCCTTGCATTTGAAATACAGTAAAACCTTGGATTGCGAGCATAATTCGTTATGGAAGCATGCCTGTAATCCAAAGCACTCATATATCAAAGCAAATTTCCCCATAAGAAATAATGGAAACTCAAATGATTCGTTCCACAACTATTTATTCATGGGTCCTTCAGTTTATAGTCCATATAAAAAAATTATAGCAATGTGATAGGTTGTGTAACCAAAAAATGTCCATCCACAAATGGAAGACTCCACAAGGGGATTAGAAGCAAAATCCAGCAGGAGCTACAGAGTATAAAAGAGAAGAGAGGTGCCTCTAAATGTAGCAATATGGTTACATTTAATCAAGGTACAACATTTAGCAACTCACATGGCACATCTAAGTATGCAAGCATCTGAAGTAAAGCTGTCCACCTCACCACCAGCTCTCATGGCTGTCAGTCTGCAATCATGATCGTAAAGACTACACTGCAGGATATCGATCTGCAGCATATTTCAGTGTTTGTGATTTGATTACATTATTGAATACATTTTATTATTATTATAGTATTATTTGCTATAATTATAGTTAGTTATTTATTATATTATAATTTATGATTTTGTGTTTCAAACTTTATCATACCGGGATGTTTACTAGACTTTTGTTTGGACAGATTTAAGTGAGTTATTGCCAAGAATTACAGGCTTAAAATATAAAACGCCAAATTTCCATGCAAAATATGGTATCGCTTTCAGCATCAAAAATCTGACATAATCATACCGCCAGGGAGTTTAATATAGATAGCAAAATTCTCATCAAAATGATTGCGAATATCCTCTACTAGGGATTGTCTGATCCACTATTAATTCCTGCATAGAATATACATGATCCCAGCCAGGTTGGCCAGGATGTTTGGGAACCAACACTTTCTTTGCTGGAGATGCTCAGCACCCCTTGCAAATTTGATGCATATATTTTGGGACTTTCCTCAGATTAAACCCTACTGGCAAGCTGTAACGCAATGTATTAAGTCGATCACTTCCATTTTGATTCCCCTATCAATTGAAGCGTGCTTATTGCATCTGGTTGATCCTTTTGCCGCTACTAGGGCTATACATACTCTTTTCACCCTCCTGTTGTTTTATGCCAAAAATATTATTTTGTCATGGAAGAGCTCTTCTGCCCCAACTCTGGCATCCTGGAAGTCACTAATCAACAAAGTAGTACCTTTTTACAAAGCAACCTACTTGAATAGGGGGGCTATGGCCAAGCTCGATAAGGTTTGGGGAGGCTGGATGGCATCTGTGGATATGGTCTCGGATTAACTTACCACAATTACAGGCATTGGTCCTTGCGAGGGAATGCAGAGGTGGGAAGGGGTTATTTATTGGGGGTTGGGCATTCACAAAATGAATTCAGACGGCAGGAAGGATTTCTTTGGCTTTTGGCTACTCTAGACCTTAATTTCTCATGGGGTGGGGGGAGGGGAGAGGATGCCACAATGTAGGTATTATTTTGTAGGATTACAAAAGGAGACCATGACTTAAATCACAATGCACTTTCCTTCGATGGGAGGTTCGTACTGTGTCTGGGCAAGTGTTGTATTGTTTTGTTTGTATTTACCCCCTTTTTTTTTCTTGTGTTAATGTTACTATTACGCACTGGTACCGATGACTGTTGCCCGCAACCTGTGGCTGAAGTTGTATGTATCTTATAAAACTTAATGAAAAGTATTTTACAAAAAGAAACAGTCATTATATCAAGCAATGGTATGAATACATGTATGGCCAACACAAGAGACCATCATCTGGTGTTCAGGAATATAAAGATGCTACCAGTTTTGGACAGTTGGTGCAACCGATGACCACAGACTTTGACCAGGGAATGGCTTTAGATCGGAAAACGGTGACCAAGAAATTCACCATGGAGTAGAACCTTAAAAAAAAAAGCAGTAAATGCAGTCTATATGACAACAAATACAGTTACAATAATGAAATTTATATTACATTTATGATGAATTAAAATAGCATTTTCATTCTCTAGGAAACTGCCTTGCGCTAAAGGAATGTCATTAAAAAAATAATTAAATAGGATCCATTTTAAAGCAGGGTAAATAAAAGTTTATTTTTTCAAGGGTTCGAGATAATGGGATTCTGGTAATTAAAATACTCTGTTGCTGCTTCGCTGGTTTCATTCGCCTGTCCTAGTGTTTATTATGTGATGTTGATAATGAATTTGCACATTGTAAATGCCATTAAAGAGAGGAAATTAATTTTTACAACTGCTCCTTCTTGTTTTCCTTACACCTAAATACTCATATTAATTTTGACATTTTATAGATAATATTTTAATACAGGCACTTTGTGTTAATTAGTTTACAGCTGTAAATTAGATGTAATCTTTGTGTTAATAATGGCAAATAGTTGTAAAGACATTGATGTTATTTCTGTACAAACCTCTGATCAGTCATGGGAAAATGTTCTATAACATAGTAAGGTCCTGATCCAGTGACACTGGGAATGCCATGAACTCAAGAATGGTTCATTCAATTAAAATTTGGCCGTTTTCAGTGCTGAAAGAAAAGCCATTGGGCTTGATGTACTGTAGATATTGGGGTTGATTTACTAAAGGCAAATAGACTGTGCAATTTACAAAGTGCACTCTGAAAGTGCAGTTGCTCCAGAGCTTAGTAAATGAGATAAAGCTTTGTTTTGCAAACAATACCCAATCTTGTGCAAGGAAATGATAAAAACACAGAATTTTTGCTTGCACATGATTGGTTATTGAAGTCAGCAGAGCTTCTGCTCATTTATTAAGCTCTGGAGCAACTGCTCTTGTCTATTTGCCTTTAGTAAATCAACCCCACTGTGACTAACCACATTCCTCGCTTTCCCACCCCTGCTTTCTCTGAAGGTTTTTTTCATTTTTTATTTTTGTAAATTAGGGATTCTTCTCTAATCCCTAATTTGTTTAGGGAAAATATTAAGGGTTAGCGCAGTGAGACATAAGCACCCAGCTGTGAAGCTGCAAGCTGTCACAGCCGGATGCCCACAGTATTATTGCCAGTGCCGTGGACAGGCACGGGAGAGAATGGACTGTTCGGGTGGCCACGTCGCTGGATTGTAGGACAGGTGAGTGTCTTTTTATTAAAAGTCAGAAGATACACTTTATTTGTAGCTGCTGACTTTTAAGAAATAAAAAATTTACTGGAACTCTGCTTTAAATAAAAAAATAACCTCACTCCAAAAGTGGAACTTCCGCTTTAAGCACTTTAACCTTTTCATGACTAAGCCTATTTCTGACATTTGTTGTTTACAAGTTAAAATCTGTATTTTTTGCTAGAAAATAACTTTGAACCCCCAAACATTTTCTATCTATCTATCTATCTATCTATCTATCTATCTATCTATCTATCTATCTATCTATCTATCTATACACATATATATATATATATATAGATATATATATATATATATATATATATATATATATATATATATATATATAGTGGCAGAGCGAGGCTCTGTCCCAATAAAAATTGTGTTAAAATGGACACAGGGTATGCACATTTGCTGGGTGCAACTCTACAGAGCGTAAATGTGGACTGGAGAAGACTGCTGGTGCAGCTTTCTCCAGGTTTTTGGTACTTTGTCATGGGGCTCTGTAGTTTGGAGATTCCACAGTGTCTGGGGTGGGACGGAATCTCCAACCCTGTATCCAAACTTTGTGATTACCAGCAGGGTGTGTGCTCAGGTGAGCACAGCCCTTATAATGAGAGTGCTAAGACCTCATGGCTCCCAGTTGGAGACAGCTCCTGTAAGAGACAGGAGGTCTCCAGAAATCAGAGAGGCTGTAGGAGACAGCCAGAAAATTGGTAACTGCAAGAGGCAGAGCTATAGACGCTCAAGGGAAGCCGCCTATGTTGAGGAGTCCGCTGGTCTGGGTGACCAGGATAACGTGCAATTTTTGGGGGAAAAGGACACTTTCATGAATTAAAAAAAAAAATAAACAGTAAAGTTAGCCAAATGTTTTTGTATAATGTGAAAGATGATGTTACGTCGAGTAAATAGATACCAAACATGTCACGCTTTGTGGAATGTCGATAAACTACATTCCCCTAAAAATCTCAATAGGTGATGCTTTAAAAAAAAAAAAACGGTTTCCAGGTTAGGGTTGCAGAGGAGGTCTAGTGCTAGAATTATTGCTCTTGCTCTTGTGGTGATACCTCACATGTGTGATTTAAACACCGTTTTCATATGCGGGCGCGACTTACAAGTGCATTTTCTTTGCTACGTGAGCTGGCGGGGACAGGGGCCCTTTAAAAAATGTTTATATTTGTATTGTTTTACATTGTGTTTAAAAAAAAAAATTTTGATCACTTTTATTGCTGTCACAAGGAATGTAAACATCCCTTGTGACAGTAATAGGTGGTGACAGGTACTCATTATGGAGGGATCCGGTGGTGACAGGTACTTATTATGGAGGGATCAGGGGTCTAAAAGACCCCAAATCTCTCCTTTGGACTTCAAAGTATTCAGATTGTCAAAAATGTAGATTCTGAATACTGTAGTTTTTTTAAAAAACGTTGTAACGTCGCTTCCGTGTTTACATGCAGGAGACTGGAACAAAGCCATTTCCGGTGGGACAGGAGGCCCGGTGAGAATGGCCCATCTCGCTCCTCCCGTATAACAGCCGAGCCTAGAAAAAGCCGACCGCCCGCTCCAAAAAACGGTACGAGTGCAGCTGCATGCATTATCCCAGTATAACCACCTAAAGGGGAGGCCGCATATCTGCGTACGGTCAGCGCAAGGGGGATATACGACTGTATATATATATAAAAAAAGATATATATATATATATATATATATATATATATATATATATATATATATATATATATATGTATAAACATTCTAAATTCTGTTTATTTATATTTTCATACATGGGGTGGAGACTTTTTCTGAAAATGGGGGTGGGGCGGTGGGTGTTTCTGCAGCAGTTGTTAAATGCAGAGAAAGAAATACACTGTGATGAGCTGTGTAGGGGGAGGGGGTGGGGGGATGTCAGCAGGAGGCATAGAAACAGCAGCACAGAGATCCTCCCAATGAAGAGCTGTGCAGAGGGGTGTGTCGGCAGGCTGTGCTCCCAGGTAGAATGCAAAGAAGCAAACCAACCACATTGGTATTAATGTGCTTCCATGCCTTGGTGTGGTCAATTTAATACAGGAAAGAAGGGGGACTGGCAGAATCACCAGGAATGTCACACAAAGGAAGCAATACAACAAGAACAGGATACTTTTTAATACAAGTACATGGTACAACACGACTGATGCATAACAGATGGAATTAATAACACTTTAACCCAAACTATCCCACCATTCCTCTTAACTATAGTAACTGAGACCACACCAGTGTTGGAGTTATAAAAGGCCGTAGCAGCCTATATTTTTTTATTAAACCAATATATATATAAATATATATAAATAACACAATAACATAAAATACCATAAATAACATAAACTCTGTTAACAAAACCATAAATCTAACTAGTGTTGGTCTAAGCAGAAACTCTATACCCCTATGAGGGGAAAAAAACATAATGCAATGCGGTAACTTACAGTGTATTGATAGGCCTCCTGCCGACAAGCTGGCCCGGAGACAGCCACTGACCTCAGTGCCCCATTACCACTTCCCAGCTAACCTCCGTTAGCTGAAAACCATTATCGGGACCCATAACAACGACGGGTCCCCAAAACTCCTCCTTCTGCCATATCTTCCCTCTCCTGCCAAGACCAACACCCGCCACTGCCATGACATCCAAGGATCCGATACCCTATTGAAAGAAAGCACAACAAACAAAGCAAAAACCAAAGACAAACATACACCCTAACCCAAAAACCAACTAGGGAGGGTGGGTGGTAACTTTCCCCCGCGCTGTGCTTGCCTCTGATGGGAGGGACCAGATTTTATCTGCCTCTCAACCCCTCCCCTAAGAAACTCCCACAGAAAACTCCTACCAACTTTGCTTCCCCTGTTAACCCTGTCATGTCCGCCCTGCGCATATGCCATTGCATTCTATTGCTCTGGGCTTTTCTGGCACATATCAGAAATATGAAATGGGTAACATATGCTTTAAGTACCTACGTTTAATTTGATATCAGTCTCCCTAATCCTTTCCACATGTGAGAAGTCAGATCATGGATGGTGGGAGGGGCCAGCAATTAGTTATACATTGCTTGATAAAGTCATCACAGCTCCCTGTCTCAGTACTCTTTTTAAGAGCTCTCAGCCCTGATGCAAGCAGTGACTGGCTCTTGAGAGGAGTTGTGCAAATTTCAAAATGCCTTGAAGGGTGGATGTCAGTCTGAAAGAGTGGCTCTTTAGGGTTGGAGATTGAACTAGACTGACTCGCTCAGTCACTGTTTGTAGGCAAGTGATGATGTGGGTAGGTAGGAAGAGTTCCCTTCCAAAGATTTGTGCCTTGTGAAAGGAGGTGGTAGTGAGCTCTATCGGGACCTGGGCTGCTGCCTCAGGGTATGGCCTTACGGTCAATTTCACATGTAACTTTGTAAAGTAGATAGAAAGGAGCACCTCTATCCAGGAAACGTGAGTTTGAAAGTTTAAAAAACATTTACTGAAGGTAGCATCAAGTAAAAATCCTAATGCTGTCTCTGTATTCACAGCCAGCACTCAGGCACCCATCTGTCTGATCCTTGCGCAACAGACACACCTGATTGTAATCCTTCCCCATCCATTAGCATGCAGCAACAGCCTGAAGAAGAGGGAGCCACCGTTCCCCTGAAACGTGTTGGCTTGATTTTGCTTCATGCTGCCTTCAATAAGCGGCTTTAACCACTTCAGCCCCGAGCCTGTCTTTCAGACTCTGTGTTTACAAGTTAAAAACATATTTTTTTTGCTAGAAAATTACTTAGAACCCCCAAACATTATATATATATATATATATTTTTTCGAACACCCTAGAGAATAAAATGGCGGTCATTGCAATACTTTTTGTCACACCGTATTTGCGCAGCAGTCTTACAAGTCTTACAAGTGCACTTTTTTTGTTAAAAAAATCTCATTTTTTTATTAAAAAATAAGACAACAGTAAAGTTAGCCCAAGTAAAGTTAGCATGCAGCTGCATGCATCATCCCGGTATAACCCCCTAAAGGCGAGGCCGCATATCTGCGTAGGGTCGGAGAGAAGGGGATATATATATATATATATATATATATATATACACACAGCACATCAGATAGAGGCTGACTCATTTCCTAACTGGAGGATGTCCAGCTTCATCTAGCACTTTGCTGTCCAGCCCTAACACCCCTGGGCTGCCCCTTTTATTAATTTTGTTTCAGTTTTTTTAGTCATGGAGGCTCAGCATCACATGTCACAATACAGCCTGTCTAGGAATGCCCACTTTGGAAAGTAGATAGAATAGAGCGCCTAGTATCCAGTAAATGAGAGTTTGAAAGTGGCTTTAACCACTTACCAACCGCTGCACAACTATATACGTCGGCACTTTGAAGAGGGATTTCTTGGTAATGGCAGCAGCAGCAGCAGCAGCAGCAGCAGCAGCAGCAGCAGAGAAACTCACAACATTAGGCTTCATTTCCACTGGCGTTTTTACAGCCACTTTTCTGAGCGTTTTTTACAGCTTAAAAACGCCTGTCCATGTTATTCTATGGCATCATGCCCACATAGACGTTTTTGAGCTGCAAATGGCATTGGCGTTTTTGAGCTGTAAAAAAAACGCAGGACCAGGGCGTTCTGAAGCTCCAGAGTAGAGCTGTAAAAACGCCAGACATTAAAAAACGCTCAAAAACGCGCGAAAACGCTCAAAAACGCGACCGCAGCATTTTTAAAGCTGCAGCTCACAATTTTTTTTTTTTTTTTACAAAATAAACATGGACAGGCGTTTTTAAGCTGTAAAAAAGCCTAACGACAGTGGCTGTAAAAACGCCAGTGGAAATGAAGCCTAAAGCATTTAAATTAGAGTAAGCAATTTCAACACAGGAGTGGAGCCTGTACAGCTGTACAACATTAAAGGTAAGACTGAAGTTCAGCTTTACATAGAATTCATGAACCAGGCAGCTTTTTCTAGAAGCCAGATGGATCTCTCTCCTTAGATATTCTCTCCTGCATAATGTTCTGAAAATCGTGTCATAGGTGCACTGTTTATTCAATTTTTATTTGTGAAATGCAGATTTTATATAAATGCCAAAATTATACAAAACATGAGCTTAAAAAAAAACGTAAAAAAATAGAACTGATCCCAAGACATTCTAGTTTGCCTTTAATAAGTTTTTCCAGTGAGGACAAAAGCATGGAAAAAGCTTGAGACAAGCTTTCCACAAAGGGAAGACGTTCATAAATTACAGCGCAGGATATTTCTCTTAATTAATGATTAATATCTCTTCCAACAAATTATAGGACTAGTGATCTTGATTTACACTCTTTCCTGCAAACTGAAATGTGATTAATAGCCCTGCATTCCGAAGTAATCCCTTACCTTTAACTGTTATGAAAAAATAAAAATAAGGTGCATTTCAGTGTTACAGAACACAAATAATCCTTTGAACCTATTCATTATATAAAAATATCAGTGGGAATCTTCCTTGGCAGTACCATACCAGACATTTCTGATGCCCTATTTTGGATGAATAGTGGCAGGTTAACATGGTTAGAGATGGCCTGGCAGTTCGCCCGGCGGTCGTTTCGCGGCGAACTTTGCTCGTTCGTTGTCCGCAATTTTACGTGGAGAAGAACTTTGACCTATGATGCATCCATCAGGTGGTGCGGGATAGCCAATTGAGACATTTCAGCACATGGACATACCCCCTACCTTAGGCTTCATTTCCATGGACGTTTTTACAGCCACTTTTTTTTTTTAGCCTTTTTTACAGCTTAAAAACCCCTGTGAATTTTTTTTTTTTTTTTTTTAGCTGGAGCTCAAAAACGCTGCAGTAGCGTTTTTGCGCGTTTTTGAGCGTTTTTTAACGTCTGGCGTTTCTACAGCTCTAAAGCTGGAGCTTCAGAACGCACTGGTCCTGTTTTTTTTTTTGCAGCTTTAAAACGGCTCAGCCATCTACAGCTCAAAAACGTCATGGTGGGCAGGAGGCCATAGACTAACATGGAGAGCTGTTTTTAAGCTGCAAAAAACGCTTGCAGGAGACAAAGGGAAGCGAGAGGAGAAGAGGGAGAATTTTTTTTTTTACTATGTGGGGACATGTGTGTGGGAAAATTTGTTTGTACTATGTGGGGACATGTGTGTATGGGGACATGTGTTTTGGGGGACTTATATGTTTACTGTGTGTATTTTACATTGTGTGTGACACTAGGCTGGTGATCAGTGAGTAAAAAGCTGTAAAAAACAGCTCGTACTCACTGATCACCAGCTGGGCTGCAGCGATCCCTCTCCTCTTTTCACTGACAACTTATGTGTGAGCAGAGGTGATTGCCTAGTAACCGGCTCTGTGTTTACATCACATGACGGCTGTGATTGGACACGGTCGTCATGTGATCAGGAGGACCAATCACAGAGCCCTCCTGCTGATCTGAGATGCGCCGTGTCCGTGTGACATGAGTGCATCGGGATCGCGCCGCTGCACGGGAACACGTACGCGATACCCCTCCTTCTGAGGGACGTTACTGAACATCCACTCAGAAGGAGATAGTGCCCACCCGGCCGTATATGCAGTGACCGGGTGGGAAGTAGTTAAGGAACATTTAGGAAATTAAACTCATGGAGGACCTCATTTCTATCATAAAGGTATAGAGGAAGCCCATTAGCGCCACCTAATCAGTGCAGCTTATAAGTGCACATCCGTGAGGGAGAAAAATTA
The DNA here is from genome assembly GCF_905171775.1 of Rana temporaria. Classification (NCBI taxonomy): domain Eukaryota; kingdom Metazoa; phylum Chordata; class Amphibia; order Anura; family Ranidae; genus Rana; species Rana temporaria. The sequence continues at coordinate 91,109,126 of NC_053490.1, forward strand.
CTTATTTACAACATTTTATAACAGAAGCTAAGAAAAACTTAAAAAAAAAAAATCAGTCCTTTTTTCATTTGTTTAGCAAAAAAATTAAAATCTTCTGGTGACTAAATACCACCAAAAGAAAGCTACATTTGTCTCAAATAAATTACAGAAATTTAGTTTGGGTACAGTGTTACATGACTGCACAATGGTCATTGAAATTGTGACAGAACTGAAAGCTGAAAATTGGCCTGGGCAGGAAGGGGATGATAGTGGTCAGTAGGCAAGTAGTTAAAGCGGAGTTCACCGATATAAAAGTCAGCAGCTACAAAAAGTGTAGCTGCTGACTTTTAATAATCGGACACTCATCTGTCCCACGGTCAAGCGATGTGGACAAACATAGCCCAGCTCCTCTCCCCCTCTCCTCCGTGGTGCCGGCATTCTGACTGTGGGCACCCAGCTGTAGCTTCACAGCCGGGCACACATTGCGCATGCACAAGCCGTGCTGCACGTTGTGATTGGCCCGCAATCCTCTGGGATGTGTCCCAGAAGATTGCAGGGAGGGAGGAGGGAGAGGTGATCTTCCTTCTGCCGCCACGGAGCCCCGGGAGGAAGTGGGAGCTGGAAGTCTCTAAATAGAGGGTATCTGCCCCCCCCCCCCCCCACCAAAAAAATGACATGCCCAATGTGGAATGTGAGGGGCCACCTTTCGCTTAAAGTGGAAGTTCCATTTGTGGGTGGAACTCTGCTTTAAACCTCATTTACCAAATATTTGCCCAATTAACCACTCCAGCCACGGAAGGATTTATCCACTTCCTGACCAGGCCATTTTCTGCGACATGGCACTACGTTATTTTAACTGACAATTGCGCAGTCATGTTGTACCCAAACAAAATTTACGTCCTTTTTTTCCCACAAATAGAGATTTCTTTTGGTGGTATTTGATTACCTTTGCAATTTATATTTTGTGCACGATAAACACAGTTCCTCTATGGTTTCCTGGGTCACTTGGAACACTTTCCAATTGGATGCTGCCACTCCATGTGACTCTAGTAGCCACCTTGGGTCAGGCAGAACCCATTTAAGGCCCTGGCTTCCAGGATTGGCACACATTTTGTGAGTGGGTAGAGTAGTGGATAGAGTAGGGACAGATACCCCTCCTGGTAGGGACAGAAAAGGTTCCCGATGAGGAGGGAAAGCGCAGGGCTTGCAACTTCTCTGGACATTTTCCTGCTTAGACATGAGATGGCCAGACTGCATTCTGCCTCTCTCAACAGGTACTGTCAGTTCGGCTGAAACCTGCTCTCTACATACTGATGGACCTGTGAGCATTCCTGGTTGGGCTGTATTCCCACCATTGTGAAGTGAAGTGCATTTGCATTATTTCGATACAAGTTATTTTATCCCACTTGGACACACTGTGGGGCAGATCCACAAAAGGATTACGCCGGCGTATCTACCGTAATTTTAAATTTCCCGCGTCGTATCTTTGTTTTGTATCCACAAAACAAGATACGACGGCATCTGGGTTAGATCCGACAGGCGTACGTCTTAGTACGCCATCGGATCTTAAATGCAATTTTTCTGCGCCTTCTAGGTGGCGTTTCCGCGTCGAGTATGCAAATTAGCTATTTCCGACGATCCACGAACGTACGAGCGGCCATCGCATTTTTTTACGCCGTTTCTGTTCGGCTTTTTCCGGCGTATAGTTAAAGCTGCTATATGGTGGCGTACTTAATGTTAAGTATGGCCGTCGTTCCCGCGTATAATTTTAAATTTTTTGCGTCGTTTGCGTAAGTCGTTCGTGAATAGGAATGTGACGTCATTTACTTTCACGTCTAATCCAATGACGTCCTTGCGGCGTACTTTGTCGCAATGCACCCTGGGATATTTTAAGGACGGCGCATGCGCCATTCAAAAAAAATGTTCTTTACGTCGGGTCACGACGTATTTGCATAGAACACGCCCCCATCACTCCCATTTGAAATTGCGCGCCCTTACGCCGCAATAGATACACTACGCCGCCGTAACTTACCACGCGGATTCTTTGAGGATTCACAAGAAGAAAAAGTAAGTTACAGCGGCGTAGTGTATCTTAGATATGCTACGCCTGCCTAAAGATACAGATCTTTGTGGATCTGCCCCTATGTGTGTTACTCCTGCCACATCACGCTGCACCCCACCTGCAAGCACTACATTGATACCTGCACAGGTTTAAGAAGGCACTCCTTTGCTATTGATTTGACATCCTATGTATATTTTTTAAAGTCAGCTGCCAATTCATTATTTTTAATTTGTTTTTACATTTTTATTATTTGGGAGCAGCACATTTAATTCTAAATAAAATCACCCCTGTAGCTTTTATTTTTTACTATGTAAAGGAAAAAGATCAAAAACTTTAAATAGAAAAAAATTCCATTACTTTCTGTTTTAAAATATATCAAATCAAATGCCAGATCACTATAAACACACCTGAATGACTCGTTTTTGGAAAGTAGACACTCCCATATGCTCTCATTTGTTGCCACATATTTGGAAATTAAGAAACATGCTGGTATTTAATTGGTAAAGTCTAGCATACTTTGCACACACACACACGGCCCAAACGATTTACTGAAAAAGTTGAGAATCTTTATTTAATAAATTGATCGAAATTAGTACAGATTCACTACAATTCTTTTTATTTATTGAATTGAATGTTTAAATTGACATGATTGAATGTTCGGAATGAACAAGGTTTCAACTTTTTAAAGGCAGATTCTCATTGTTTTTACTAAATTAACACAATTGCATATGTAAAGCATGTAAAAAAAATCTGTAAAATAACTCCAGTAAGCAAATAATAATATTAAACATTAGTTTCTAACCCCATATAGATGAAATGTAAAATAAAACTGACAAAACCATTGTAGCTTCCTTTAGCTATAATTGGGCCATGGCTAATTATAAAGCAACTTGTTCTTGTGACACCTGTTAAATTGATTTACTAATCAGGATTTTGGTTATCACCACAGCTCATCACTTTACATCTGCGACAGAAGGAATCTCTGGTAACTGTGTTCATGGGCATGGTGTGAGCAACATTACGAAGATAGTGGTAGGAGAATGAGTAGACAGGGGTAGAGGTGGCTGATTAATTACAGTGTGCAGTAAGAAAGATGAATTGTCCTCTCTTCCCCCACCGTCTGTTTTATCACTACAGATTATAGTTGCTTCATTGCGCCATGCTAGAGAACATACACTAGAGTAGCCACATCAGCAATTTTTCCTGCTAGTCTTTGTGTAATAAATAAAAATAAAACAAGTGGGGAGAGTGCCCCTAAATTCTGAACAGGTTATTATTTTTTTATTAATATTCTTAGAACGTATTCAGTATTGTGATTTTAATGACAAGCTAAGTAAATCCAATAACTAAAATCATATATAATCTTTAATAATAAACATCCTAAGATAACTGTAAAAGTATTTTTTTTATATTTTAACATACAAGAAAATACACTTTGTATTTCTACTGCTCAAAAGGGAAAGTGGAAATTATATCCCTTCAGGGTTACTAGTTTTCAGTAATACACAACATTTACTCTCAGTCTGTTGCTACTTATGAAGGGTTATCGCTAAAATGGGATTGATCTACTGAAGGTAAATAAGCTGTCCGCTTTGCAAGAGAAGTTGCACTTTGCAAGGGGATTATCCCCAACCTTTCGTGAATGTGGTGAAATGTCACTTTGCATAAAAAATTCCCCAATCACATGCAGGGAAAATAAAAAAAAGTATATTTGCCTTTAGTAAAACTACCCCATTGCATCAATTCTCAATCAAGGCTGAAACATAAGCCAGGTTCTTAGGTAAAGCAAACATTCGATGTGCGCCATAATAAAATCAAATGTTAAAAGCACATCCACAAACTTTATGATAAACCCCCTTTCACTAAACGTTTGAACATATAACCTCATAGTCCTTCAGACTTTTCATATGATATGTTTATTGTAAAGCCTTAAAAAGGAACAGAGGCAGCCATACAGTTTTTGAAATCGAATACCATGCTGCAACTGTGTTGCATTCAGTGGGCAGTAGCATCCGCCAAAAGTAACAGAGGGTATATTTTTACTGAAGCAGAACAATACTGCTGTTGCATGTGTGAAACTTCACTCAGCTGCCGTGTTATTTATTTTAAGAGTGCAAAATCTGGTGCAGCTCTGTATGGAAACCAACCAGCTTCCAAGCTTTTTTTGTCGAAGCTTAACCACTTACAGACCAGAATATTTTCCCCCCCTTAATGACCAGGCTATTTTTTGCGATACGGCACCGCATCGCTTTAACTGACAATTGTGCGGTCGTGCAACGCTGTGCCCTTTTTTTCCCGACAAATAGAGCTTTCTTTTGGTGATATTTGATCACCTCTGCGGTTTTTATTTTTGTGCTATAGACAAAAAAGAGCAACAATTTTGAAAAAAAAACAATATTGTTTACTTTTTGCTATAATGAATATCCCCCCCCCCCCCCCCAAAAAAAAAGAAAAATGTCCTTATCAGTTTAGGCCCATATATATTCTTCTATGTATTTTTGGTAAAAAATATTGCAATAAGCATATATTGATTGTTTTGCGCAAAAGTTATAGCGTCTAAAATATAGGGGGAAGATTTATGGAATTTTTATTATTATTATTATTTTTTTACTACTAATAGTGGTGATCTTTTAGTGGGACTGCAACATTGCGACAAACAGATCGGAAACTTTTGATACTTTTTTGAGACATTCATACAGTGATCAGTGCTATCAAAATGCACTGATTACTGTGTAAATGTCACTGGCAGGGAAGGGGTTAACACTAGGGGACGAACAAGGGGTTAAGTGTGTTCCCTGGGAGGTATTTCTAACTATGTGGGGATGGGACTAACTATAGGAGGAGACAGATCGCTGTTTCTAATCGCTAGGAACACCAGATCTGTCTCTACTCCCCTGTCAGAACAGGGATCTGTCTGTTTACATTAACAGATGCCCATTCTGGCTCTCGTTCCTGTGATTGCGGGTGGCCAATGGACATCGCTGCCACCGGGCACACGCATCGGGTCTCCCATACACCTAAGGTGATTTGCGGGAACGTGCCAACATTCCGCTGTATAACGATGGCAGCTGGGTGGCAAGTGGTCAATTGAACAAGCTGAAGTTAGAAGCTGTTGTACTCCAGTTTTAGTAAATCTACCCAAGTGCCCTAATGAGCCCATCAATAGGAGACAGGAGGTGGTGGAGGGATGGAGACAGGAGTGGGTGGAGGGATGGAGACAGGATGTGATGGAGGGATGGAGACAGGAGGTGGTGGAGGGATGGAGACAGGAGGTGGTGGAGGGATGGAGACAGGAGGTGGTGGCGGGATGGAGACAGGAGGTGGTGGCAGGATGTAGAAAAGAGGTGATGGCTGGATGGAGAAAGGAGGTGGTGGTGGGATGGAGACAGGAGATTGTGGTGGGATGGAGACAGAAGGTGGTTGCAGGATGGAGACAAGAGGTAGTGGCGGGATAGAGACAGGAGGTGGTGGTGGGATGGAGACAGGAGATTGTGGCGGGATGGAGACAGAAGGTGGTTGCGGGATGGAGACAGGAGGTAGTGGCGGGATGGAGACAGGAGGTGGTGGAGGGATAGAGACAGGAGGTGGTGGAGGGATGGAGACTGGGGGATGGAGACAGGATGTGATGGAGGGATGGAGACAGGAGGTGATGGAGAGACGGAGACAGGAGGTGATAGAGAGATCGAGACAGGAGGTGATAGGGTGATGGAGACAGAAGATGATGGAGGGATGGACACAGGAGGTGATGGACGATTGGAGACAGGAGGTGAAAGAGGGATGGTGTGATGGAGACAGAAAGTGATGGAGGGATGGAGACAGGAGGTGATAGAGGGATAGTGTGATGGAGGTATGGATACAGTAGGTGATAGAGAAAGAAAGTGATGAAGGGATGGTGTGATGGAGATATGGGGATGGAGGGGTGGAAGGATGGAGACGGGATGTGATGAAGGGATGGTGTGATGGAGACAGGAGGTGATGGAGACAGAAAGTGATGGAGGGATGGTGTGTGATGGAGGTATGGTGATGGATTTTTGGTGTGATGGAGACAGGTGGTGATGGAAGGATAGAGACAGGGGGCGATGGAGGGATGCTGTGATGGAGACAGAAGGTCTTTAGAATTGGGGAAATTGTGGTGATCCTAGTAGCTACCAGGGATTTCCTCTCACTTTCTGTGGTGGAACAGAAATGAACCACTTAAGACCCGGACCATTATGCAGGTTAAGGACCTTGCCCCTTTTTGCGATTCCGTACTGCGTCGCTTTAACTTACAATTGCGCGGGCATCCTTTTTTCCCCACAAATAGAGCTTTCTTTTGGTGGTATTTGATCACCTCTACGGTTTTAATTGTTTGCGCTATAAACAAAAATAAAGCAACAATTTTGAAAAAAAAATCTATATTTTTTACTTTTTGCTATAATAAATATCCCCAAAAAATATATAATTTTTTTTTTCCCTCAGTTTAGGCCGATATGTATTCTTATACTTATTTCTGGTAAAAAAGATCACAATAAGCGTTTATTGATTGGTTTGCGCAAAAGTTATAGCGTTTACAAAATAGGGGATAGTTTTATGGCATTTTTATTAATATTTTTTTTTACTAGTAATGGTGGCGATCAGCGATTTTTTTCGTGACTGCGACATTATGGCGGACACATCGGACACTTTTGAAACATTTTTGGGACCATTGTCATTTTCACAGTGAAAAGTGCTATAAAAATGCACTGAATACTGTGAAAATGACAATGACAGTAAAGGGGTTAACCACTAGGTGGCGCTAAGGGGTTAAGTGTGCCCTAAGGGAGTGATTCTTACTGTAGGGGGTGTGGCTGTAGGATTGACGTGATGTCACTGATGTAGACGTGACGTCACTGATTTCCCTATATCAGGGAACAGACGATCAGTATCACTGCCACAGAGAAGAACGGGAATGTTGTGTTTACACACATCTCCCCCCATTCTTCAGCTCCTGTGACCCAATCGTGGAACACCGGCGGCGATCGGGTCCGCGGGTCCCGCGGGCGCGGTCACGGAGCTTCAGACAGGGTCGCATGACCCACGGCTGGGCTCTTAAAGGCGACGTACAGGTACGTGCCTGTGCCCAGCTGTGCCATTCTGCCGACGTATATCGTGTCCTTAAGTGGTTAAGGGGAAATCTCTCCAGTTGGTGACAAAAACTGATGGGCTAAATACTCCACCCTTACTATATAAACAAAACTTTTGTAAAATCCAAGTAAAAACATGGCTGTTGGGAATCGTGTCTACCGAAGAGAGTGCTGTGAGAGTTGCATGTTGCTAGAGAGACAGTGCTGTGAAAGTTGCATGTCACCAGAGAGAGTGCTGTGAGAGCTGTATTCTACTGAAGAGAGTGTTGTGAGAGTTGCATGTTGCCAGAGAGAATGTTGTGAGAGCTATATGCTACAAAAGAGAGTGCTGTAAGAGCTGCATGTTGCCAGAGAGAGTGCTGTGAGAGTTGCATGTTGCCAGAGAGAGTGCTGTGAGAGCTGTATGTTACCGAAGAGAGTTCTGTAAGAGTGTAACAGCTCTGGTGAACGGAGTGAACCACAACTGCGGTTAGCAAGGATTTCAATGCACTTTTTTATGTGAGAATTCAGTATTGGACCCCAGACGTCACTCCACACAAACAGGAGTTTGGGGGTTCTCTACATCATCTCTGTCTCACATACAGAAAGGCGTTGAGCTACTAAGGATGGAAGCATTACAACATGCGACCAGAGCTTAGCGTTTAAAATACACTTTAAAGATTCCAATGCACCTCTATATGCAAGTGATTATCAGTACGGGACCCCAGGCGTCACTCCACGTAAACAGGAGTTTGGGGGGGGGGGTTCTCTACATCATATCACTTAAACATACAGAGATGTATTAGGCCACTAAGGGAGTTGGTATGAAATACCATCAACCCTTAGCATAGAAAAGTTAGAGCGAACATGTTCAACAAGTTAGGGCAAGGCCCATAAGCAAATAGCACTTATGTCAAGCACGTAGTAAATAGGAGTTGTAGAGACAACTAATAGTTACATATAAGAGGCAATATAGCTCAGGTAATAATAGTTGCATATGAGAGGCAAATATATCTCAGGTAATTTGAGAGTAGAGGTCCCTTTAAGATATTCCTTATCAAGCAGTCATAAGCACAACAGTGTATCGCAAGTAGTATGTTAATAGCCACAAGTCATAATAGATATCAGCAATTGTTTTAGGTGGAAAGTATGCAGCAGTTTAGCAGCAGCAGTATAGAACTACAAGTGACACAATTGCTACTTATCCGTTTGCAGGGCTTCAGTGTAGCAACAAGGGATTCCGCAGTGTAGGGTGTCAGCAAGGAAGGTCTCAAAGGTTGTCCCTGGCAACGACAGTCTGTTGCAGAAAATGTAATAGCATTGATGCAGGAGTTGCAGGCTGGTCAAAGTTTCAGCATGGGGAACGATGGCACCATTGGTTGTAGCATGGCCGAGCTACGGCTGACAATAATAGAATGGTGTGCAGTCAGCACACCGCTCTGTTTAAAGGATAAGGGCAGGTGCCGTGCATTAGCACTGATTCAAAGAGAAGCGCCGTATGCTGCGGCGCACTTCTGCGTTCCACGGTGGAACGCGCGCGGCGAAGGGCGATGACGTCATCGTGCGGTCACCGTAATGCGTTCCAGCTTGGAAAGCACTACAAGAAAGAGAAGGCCCGAGGAGCGCCTGTTACAGAGAGTTGCCTGTTGCCAAAGAGAGAGAGTGCTGTGAGAGTTGCATGTCACCAGAGAAAGTGCTGTGAGAGCTGTATTCTACTGAAGAGAGTGCTGTGAGAGTTGTATGTTGCCATAAAGAGTGCTGTGAGAGCTGTATGCCACCAAAGAGAGTGCTGTGAGATTTGCTTTGCACCAGAGAGAGTGCTGTGAGAGCTGTATTCTACTGAAGAGAGTGCTGTGAGAGTTGTATGTTGCCATAAAGAGTGCTGTGAGAGCTGTATGCCACCAAAGAGAGTGCTGTGAGAGCTGCATGTTGCCAAAGAGCATGCTATGAGAGCTGTATCCCACTAAAGAGAGTGCTGTGAGAGCTGCATGTTGACAGAGAGAGTGCTATGAATGCTACATGCTACAATAGAGAGTACTATGGGAGCTGCATGTTGGTGGAGAAGATGCCGTGGGAGGCTGGGAGCTATATGTTATGGAAGATAGTGTTGTAAAAGAGCCATGAGAGTGCTGTAAGAGCTTCATGTTAATGACATGACGTTGCACAGAACCTGATAGAGACACTGGAAACACTGGAAATCAATCAGCTGGGGAGATTACTTTAAGCCGGGGCAGATTACTTTAAGGCCGGGTACTCACGACCAAACATGTTCGCTGGAAATGTCCGACGGGCTGTTTCCGGCGTACAAGGCTGTTTTTTCATTTGGCCCGCTGGCTTGTACACACCAGCGGACCATATTTCCCTGCGGACCTGAACGCGTGCACGTAATCCACGTTTGACGTCACTATAAAGGGAAAGGCCAAAGTAAATGGCGACGCCCTCTGTTCCGCTTTTGCTAGTTACGGCTTTGCTCGTGTTAGTGAAGGTTTGGTTAGAGCTGATTCGCGCTTCTCGGTCTCCAGGCTTTAGCAGGTAGTATTTTCTCGTTCAGTGCGTGTGCTTGTGGGTACGTAGTTGGCATTCGGGTACAGGCGTGCAGTTCGTTCTGCTTTGCAGATTCGTACTGTGCGTTCGTATCTGTGTGTTGTGCGTTCTTTGCAGGTACCGCTGGATTTGATTGTGCTTTCTGTTGGAGTGTGTTCTTGACTGACCAGCCGGCCGGTTTGAAGCCATGATGGAGCAGCAGCGTCAATTTTCGCGAGTTGGTGCTGTTTATGGGATGGCTGCTGGATATGTTCATTATTCCAGTACTTTGGCCAGAAACAGGGGGCGGAGGCGTTTCTGGACCAAGAATTGGTTGTGCCAGCGTGACCAGTTCTCACATATGCCTCTGCTTAGGGAAATCCAGGAGAATAATCCTAATGACTATAGGAATTTTCTCCGCATGACGGACCCCGTATTCAACAGTCTGCTGGAACTTCTGTCCCCCTATATCATGAGGCAGGACACTGTGATGCGCCAAGCCATCACGGCCGAGCAGAGGCTTATTGCCACGTTGCGGTACCTGGCGACTGGGAGGAGCCTGCAGGACCTCAAGTTCTTGACAGGCATCTCTCCGCAGGCGCTTGGGGTCATCATACCGGACACGTGTGCTGCCATCATCAAAGTTCTGCACGAGGAGTATATTAAGGTAAGTTCCCTCATTTGAACCTCACAATGTGTCTTTAATAATGTTGGCAACTAACTTTTTATTTTATTCCCAGATATGCTGTGTGTTTAACTAACGTTCCATTTTCTCCCTAGGCATGTTGATATCAGCTTTTACATGTTCTTTTTATTTTGGCCTACCTTCATCTTTGGATCTTACCCAATATTAACCTGTCCAGCATGCTATCTTCGGGCCAACCCCCACCTTGCCACTTTATATATTTTGGGTTTTGTTTTCTAAAAACAGTTTAAACACCCCCCACCCCCCTTAAAAGTGTTTTTGTCCCCATCAGAGGGCTGTGGAGTCTCTTATTAATTAAGTGGGCCTATCTATTTGTGCCTCGAAATTCTCCCTTCATAATTTACAAATGCTATTTTAAAAATGTAAAGTTGCACAAGGATGCTTGTAGGATTATGTTTGCTATGTTTATGTGCCAAAGTACTAAATCTCTTTTTTTGTTTGTCCCCACAGCTACCCTCCACACCACAGGAATGGCAGTCTGTGGCTTCCCAATTTGCCGAGCGGTGGGATTTTCCTAACTGCGGTGGAGCAATAGATGGGAAACACGTCCGCATTGTGCCCCCACCCCACTCGGGGTCCTACTATTATAATTACAAGGGTTATCATAGTATCGTGTTGATGGCGGTGGTGTCGGCACAGTATGAGTTTCTATATGTGGACGTGGGGAAGAACGGCCGGATGTCAGATGGGGGAGTGTTCTCACGGACTGATTTCTATGATCGTCTCCAAACTGGTGGTCTGGCATTGCCACCAGATGAAGATAATGTGGAAGGACTTCCGTTTGTGTTCCTAGCGGACGAGGCTTTCGGGCTTGGACCTCACCTAATGCGGCCTTTTCCCCAGAGGACCCTCACCTTAGAGAGGAAGGTGTTCAATTTTCGGTTGTCCAGGGCTCGGAGGGTAGTCGAGAATGCCTTTGGGATCCTCTCCAACCGGTTCCGCCTGTTCCTGACATCGATACATTTGGCGGAATATAAATTGAACACCATTATATTTGCCTGCTGCATTTTGCACAATTTTCTACGCAGGCACTCCCAGACGTACCTAGCCCCCATGGGCTCTGAGGCAGGACTACCCTCAGAGAACATTCCTGGCCTGGACACTGGTCGCGCTGGCTTGGCCCCCCAATCTGCTCGTGAGGTACGCGACAAATATGTTGAGTACTTCATGGGTCGGGGGGCCATTGCTATGCCAGATCATATTTCTTTCTAATTCGGCCCCCAAAGAAAGGAATATTCTCAGAACTAATAAATAATTAGACCATTGGACTTTATACAGTTGTTTGTCATTACTGCTTTTTCTCTATTTTTCTGTCTTCCAGGTTCTCTCAAAAAATAGTGCACTTCTAGTGCCAAATTTACTTACTCAGATGTATTAACTAACCACATTTGCACATTATTCACTCATCTACAAACTGGGTATTCAGTCTAGAAATAAGAAGCCACTCATGTTTCTGCTTTTGATGTCACAACTCTATTTTTTTATTGTAGTCATTTTTCTACAAGAAATGTGTATTTTTTGGCAGAAAACATTTTTGACTAATATTTTTGAGAAAATATTGGCTTACAATTTTTAGTTTTTTTTCTTTATTGACAGTGATTAGCAAGAATACAGATCGAAACACAATGTAAGAATAATTTCACTGAAACTATACGCCAGTATTTTTTGGCTTGTCTCCTATATATCTATATCTATATATATATATATATATATATATATATATATATATATATATATATATATATATATATATATATATATATATATACATTTCTAAACATATATTTTTTCTACTTTTGTTCAAAAGTAAAGGTTTTCTTTATTTTGTTTTTCAATAACCCAGAATAATGTATATGTTTATTTTTTTGGGTTATATTTTCATTTTTTTTTATTTTTTGGTTATAAAAAAATTTTTATTTGTTAGAAGACATTTATTTACATTTAGAAATGTTTGGGTATTGTTTTTCTCCAAAAATATTTTTTGCTTTGTATTTGTTTGTGTATATTATTTATAAAAAATTTTGAACACAACAAAAAATTATTACATTTTTTATAGAGAATTAGTTAACTTATATCTTTAGGTGAGATTTCTTGTTCGTTTTGTGATCTGAAACTGTAAACATTTACAAACAAAAAAAGATCAACACCAAACAAAAATATAAAAAAATAACAGCAGTCAGTCATGGATGGTGTGCTTTCACACTGGAACACGCCAAAATTTCAAAATGCACACATTCAGTGAAAATTCGCAAAATGTCATTGGTTAAACAGACAAATGGCCACATGTGCTATCTGACATCATGGGTGATCAATGTCTGTGTTTTGTGGGAGCAAACCCTTCTTCCTCTCAACTACTTGAGGATCGAGGAGGGGTTTGTACCCACAAAGCACAGACAATAGATATTCTGTGATGGCAGATAGCACATATTGGCACACTGTGCATGCATTTTGAAATTTTGGCGTATTATAAAGTACAAAAATAAAAAAATTGTTGTGTGGGCGGGGGATGGGCGGGGGATGGGCGGGGGATGGGCTTTTGTGTTTCAGTCTTTGACACGACCCATCATGTCAATGATATTTTTGTAATTCTGTTCGATGACTAGCATCCTTTGGCGCATGTTGTCCATTTCCGTGCTGCACTCTGAAATGACATTTCGCACATTCTGCTCCATGACTAGCATCCTTTCCCGCATATTGTCCATTTCCGTGCTGCACTCCATTACTTGCTGTACAATTATTGAAGCACTTGCACGTGAAAAATGTGCTACACCATCTTCATCCCCTAAAAACAAACAAATTGGCATTCAAAATATGTAAATAGTTTCCGGCCTATCTGCATATGTTTGGCCCTATTAATGTTGGGGTGACACTGACCTGATGGCCTGATAATTTCGACATCCCCTATTTCTTCATCTTCTATCACTCCTCCTTCTTCCACCACCTCAGCCTCATCCTCCACGACTCCTCCATCTTCTTCCAGAACTCCTTCTTTATCCATCACTACCCCTTCAAAATCACGCAATTCTGCTTCGTCAAGTTCCGCCTCATCTTCCCCGAATTCTAAATCCAGAGTTAAGTCTTCCTCCTCTCTTCCTTCCACATCCTCCTCTCTTCCTTCCACATCCTCCTCTCTTCCTTCCACATCCTCCTCTCTTCCTTCCACAGCCTCCTCCTCCTCAACATGTGTAGGTGTTTGATTTTGGGGGTGTCTGGCCCTCTCTGCCTCCTCCAATTGCTGGCGTCTTCTTTCCCCTATAAGAAATAAGAAAAACCAAAAGGTATACTCATCAGCACACTGATATAGGATATCATAAATCGCACACATTGCATAGACGATACATTTATGATGATTTTTGTTTGTTTATTCTTTCAGCAATCCTCAATTTTTGGCGTAGTTCTAGGCCAAGCTCTGATCCTGCCCCTTTTTTGCAAAGAAGTGACACAAATGGATGTCCCCCCAAAACATTAATTCTCGTCGACCCTCCAAATAAATATCCTTTGATTGTTGAGACACAGGTGCTTTGCATTTCCAGATGTTAAAACATCAGCTTTATTTGCATTTTGGAGAATGAATCTTGTTTGCCTGTCACATTCACTCAATTTAATTTATGTGATTTTGCTATTCAACAATGTTGGAAGACAAAGTTTGTGGCCAGTCAGCCATGTCCAGGTGTGTTGTTCCTTGACTCACCTCGTTTTTTTTCAAAACAATGTCATATTACGCGTGTTTACTATTTCACAAAATTTGTTAAAGGTTGTTATTTTACATAAACACAATACAGTATCTACACGTGTTCAAAAGTATAAGCATGCCAAGGAGGCAGATGTCAAAAAAGACATGTCAACACATTATTGCAGACATTCCCCCCCCCCCTTAAATAATATGGACTTACTTTTACGCAGAATTTTGAGGATCTTCTTCATGTGATGTGGCTCCCTCAATTTTAAATCGGACCAACGCTTCCTGAGTTGCTCCTTGGACCTGGTGACACCAAACATTCTCCTCATTCTCCTTGCCACCTTGTCCATTATGTGTGACTTTCTACGGTTTGGTGTTTTGTAGGGCCCACATTCACCATCATAATCCTTCCTCCTCATGATGTAAACCAACTCCACCATTTCTTCGAAAGCCATATTAGTGGCTTTATATCTTTTGGGCCTGGATCGGGACGGTCCTGCCTCTGTCCCTTCACTTGCGCCATGAGAGCTCCGTGCCCGCTCGTGTGACATCGCCATCTTTCCTTCCCACAGAGATTAGGGGCGTGGAAACGAGGAAATGTCCCGTCAGGGGCGGAGATGAGGGCGGGGATTCTTGCATATGCGGAGTGTCGCGAATGCCAAGAACGTATTGACGTAGGTTACACGGAGAATATTCGCGCGATTCCAGAACCTACATAGTTAACGCCATATTTACTTTTTCAATTGATTAGGGGCATGGCAAAGCTGACGAGGGCGGCGTTTCATACATACGCGGAGTGGATAAAAGGCGCTTGACGTGATTACGTAGGTTACGTGTTAATTAATTGAGCGTAACAAACGAGGATTTGGAGAGAGGCAGGTAAGAAATTTAAACATGGGATCAGCAGCGGGCTATAAAATGTTGAGCCATGGGATGGGGGTTTGGTCTGTTGGTTGCACAGTTTTATTAAGCTATTATGTCTCTTGGATACCAGAATGTGATTTTCGTACCCAAATGCTTTTGGAGACATCACAAAATAGAGATGTCAAAAATGATGTGACTCATTAGCAATTATGTAGGGTGTATTCAGATCAGGCCAAGTATTGTGCTGTGTTGGTTGGACAGAGGTCATTAGGAAGTGTCTTTCATGTAATCAATGCTGAGGGGCAGGATATCTACACATGCAATAGTGCCTTGATGAATGCTGTCATTTGTAATAATTGTGTATGGTTGTACATTTCTATTATTTCCAGCAATGTAACCAAAGGGGCGGCATGTTTTAAAAAAATGTTAGCTACAACCAACCAATGGGGCAGAGCTGGGCAGCATTTTGGAAACAAGAGACACTGTGTTTGTATTTCTATATAGGTCCTACTTTTTGAACAACATATTCTATCAATGTAAATGCGGAGCTTTTTTTAAATCGTGTTTTTGGTTTCTTGTTATTTTTGTAATCTAGAATAAAATTATAACAATCAAGATTGAACAATGGATCTCCTGCAGACCCAAGAGATTATCCAGCACTTGCTGGATAAATTTCGGGAAATGCCCATCCTGTGGGATTCAAAGCAGCCCACCTACCATAACAAGGACGTACGAGCGGCAGCACTTGAACAGCTAGCAGCATACATGAGGACATGGGTGCCAGAATGCAGTGCCAACATGGTGAAGGATAAACTTGCCAACCTCAGGGGCACATATAGGAGAGCATACAAAGCTCACCAAAAGCAGCTAAGATCTGGAGCAGCAGCAAGACCACCAAAGGAACCCAAGCTGTGGTATTACAGCCAGATGTCATTTTTGCGGGATCAACTGGAAGGCAGGCCATCAATGTCAAGTCTGAATCCCAACCTTCCCTCCACGCTACCTCCCAGCGGGACTTCCCCAGATCACCACAGCCCTGCAGAGTCGGATGAAGAGGGCCTGGCTGACAGAGAGGCAGATCTGCGCCTCTACGATGATGAGGTATAGTAGTTTCATAACTAGTTATGGAATAATATTAATTATTGTTTGATTCTTGACTTGATATTGGTTAATAAAATACAAGCTGGGAAGCAAAAATCAAAAGTCGTGGGCAAACAAATAGGTGTCAGGGATGACAACTGCAGGGGTCAGAGGGTGAGTCTGTTTTCAAGTTTAAATTCACGGCAAAAAATACGATTCAAGCATGAAAATGTGAGTGATTATATTTAAAAATATATTACAACATGTCCCTTTTTTTTACACAGGAAGAAGAGACCAGCCAGGAGGTGGCAGATCCTCTCCTCACTGACAGCCAGGCCGAAGGGGTCAGTGGCAGCCAGGAGGAGGCCGGGCCCAGTGGCGTTCAGCAGCTCCCCAGGACAACCAGCACCAGCCAGGCTCCTCCCCTCCATATTAGGCCACCAGGCGAAGAAATTGGGGGCAGTGGAGGAAGCCAGCCTCCAAATGATTAGGGAGGCGAGTGCCATCATGAGGGCCCCCCTCAACCCCACTGAGGCCTACAGTGCCTCCGTGGCACATGATCTGAATAAAGGCACGGAGGAGCAGAGGCAATTGGCCAAGGGCATCATCAACCAGGCCCTTTGGTGGATGCAGAGGGAGCTGCTGACCCCAGACACTGGGCTATGTGACCCGGCCCGGCTTGCTGAACATCATACTCCTGCTGCCACATCATCCCCACCTGCAAGGGCCCAGGGAAGACCCGCTGGAAGGCAGCCTGGAAGGAAGGTTGCAAGGAAGAGGAGACGTTGATGCCCTGCCTTCCATTTGATCCCCCACAAATGGCATCTTGTTTGGACTATCACAGCTTGGGTTCCTTTGGTGTTATGTGCTGCTGCTTCAGATTTTATTTTGTGTGCCTCCTGAGGTTGGCTAGTTTAGCCTTCACCATGTTTGACAATGCAAGTTTGCATGTATTTTGCTAGCTGTTCAAGTGCTGCCATTCTGTTTTTGTTCCTTTTTATCATTTGCTAAAATAAAAGCCTTTTTGTTGAATTTAAAAACGTGCCTATTGTTTGGAATACTGTGGGTATGATTTTAGGCATAAAACATTACAAACAAATGAAATGTTTCATCAAAAATATTCACTAACTCATGTGGGGGGGGGGGGGGGGGCATTTGGTGTGCCAACATGGTAGACAATTTAAACAACCTTCAAAAAAATCCAGTTAAATATACAAACAAATGCAAAATCATAACAATTTGCTAATAAAAATTTATAAATGGTGACATAACTATAAACACATAAATAAAGTGGGAAAGATAAACATTAAACATTAAAAGCAAAAAATTATACATGTGGAGGACCACTAAAAAGATTGCTAAAATCTTACTACATCACAGCTAACAAATGTCACTTTTCAGTATGGAACAACTCAGTTGAAATAACATGAGCTAAATAACTGATTATTTCTAGCAAGAGAAGAATGAATAAAACGACGGCATCAAGTGTTGTTTATTGTGTGGTTTGCTTCAGTGTTCTATTGCTAGAATTAATCTTTCTAGTGACGAATGTGCCATATCCCAAACAAACGTGAGTTTTACCTGAACGAGCGCTCCCGTGGCCTCATTTAGTCTGAGCATGCGCGGGGTTTTTGTACGTTGGTTTTGTGTACTCACCACCAAACATGTCCGTTCGGACAGGATTTGAGCGGACGGTTTTAAAACAAGTTTGCAAATAAATGTCTGCTGAAAAACGGCCCGGCGGGCAAATGTACGGTGAAATTCTGTACGCTCGTAACTACACACGACCAAACATGTCTGCTGAAACTGGTCCGCGGGCCAGTTTCAGCAGACATGTTTGGTCGTGAGTATGGGGCCTAAGAGTCCAGTTTTTTACATAGTTCAAACCATCCATGAAGTCTGCCAACTTTATTACCTGATCTGACATAAAAAGTTTTCTGCAACTATATTAGGTTTAATTTAATTTCTCCTGAATTTTGAAGGATTACTTGACAGCGTAAAGGCTCATTGGCAAACATATGGTATTTCCCCAGTAATTCTGTTAATATTTCTATTTGAGGACTAACATTTGGAGCACAAACTCAAAATAGTAGATTGATTAATGTTACTCAGCGTTAATCGTTGCTGTGAAATAAATTTGCTGCTTTAAAGTGAACACAGAACTACAGGAAAAAACAAGATGATTGTGTATTTAATAAGACATTATTAAATATATATTTTATATTTCCATTATGCTTACGTGAAATATACCTTTATACTGGCTTCCTAGAAACTGTACATCAAAAATTAGAACTCAATGTGGAAGCGACAGACTTTGATAATGGTTTTGGGTCGGCTTTTTATTTAATTTACAAGATTTTTAAACTGATATTTTACATCTTAGTTTACTATATTCAGTATAGATTGTTTGTTATCCAAAAAACAAGTACTACACGACAAAGAGACTGCCGGAGCATTTGACAGTTTAGAAAAAATATCTCTATTTCAGAAACAGCTGTCTCTCAATGAAACCTCAGACTGACAGAACTTGATGCTCTAATTTAGGGGTCCCAGACTTTGGCCCGAAGGCTAATACCAGCCCTCTACAAGATTTTATCTAGTGTGCAGCAACCCAGTCTGGCTGGTAGTGGATATGCTGATCTGGGTATCATAACACACAATACAACCCCCAGCACACATTCCCCACCCTCCATCCGCTATGTTTCTAGGGCGGATGTTGGTTTCTAGGACTGCTAGCATCCTACCAATCACTGATGAGACTATCACACCCCAGTATTTACAGGAGGCCCTGGATTCTTTCGTCCAGACCTGCTCCATCTCGCAGCTTCTGTCATGCACTCCTGGATGTATGTGGGGACTTTGATGGGCAGTCTTGGATGTAACTGGGAACTCTGCTGGTTACACCTGGTTGTAAGGGTGAACTTATTAATGTTATGCATTCATTTAGAACAGTGGGCTACAAACTGCAGATGTGGCCCTTTGCTTGCCTTAATATAACCCTTGGGGCACTGTTCCTCCCACTGATATGAAGCACTATTCCTTACACTGACACCAATAATGTGGCACTATTCCTTTCACTGACACCAATAATGGGGCACTTGTCCTTCCACTAACACCAATGATAGGGCACCATTTTTCCCACTGACATCAACCATGGGGCACTATTCCTCCTCCTACTGACCGCAGGTGCTTTAAAATTTTCTTTGCTACCACTGACCACCAGGCTTGGGACATTGCCTACTTCCAGTGATGCTGGGGCATTTTCCACTCCCACAGGCCACAGTGCACACCCAAAGTTTGAAGGACAGTAAACTAGCCATTTGATTAAAACTTTGGAAACCCCTGATTTAGAAAACTGTTTTTTTTGGCCTGCAAATATTTGTAAAAAAATCAATATGACCCACATGCTGAAAAGTTTAGAGATCCCTGCTGTAACACTTTAAAGCGGGGGTTCACCCTAAAAAAAATTCTAATAATTACATCCAGCATACTAAGCATACTAAGGACATTTACTGTATGCACGTCTTTTGTTTTTTTTTATCTGTACATACCGTTATATTGTCATTTTGTCCAGGTTTCCGGAAATAGCCGAGCTGCGAGTCGGCACTATACGGCGCCTGCGCAGTCAGCTCTACACGGCAGGCGCAGGCGCCGTATAGTGCCGACTCGCAGCTCGGCTATTTCCGGAAATCTGGTGACGCTTGTTGTGCGACAGGGGAACTGTTTCACAAGCTGTCAATCATCTACCCCAAGGATAGGAACGCCCAGTCCCGCAGTCATCAGCCCTGGACAAAATCAGAATATAACGGTATGTACGGATAAAATAAAAAAAAAGACCTGCATACAGTAAATGTCCTTAGTATGCTGGCTCTAATGTTAGAAATTGTTTTTTAGGGTGAACCCACGCTTTAAGTTCTTAGAGTAAGTGCAGAACCTAGCTCTACACAATCTAGTTGCTAAGTATGCCAAGGTGACATATAATCGGCGCAAGGACACACAGGACTATAGAAAGACTAAACATCACACATCAAAAATACATTTAACCTTCATTAATTGAAATACTATGGAGTCTATATACTCAATTTTTTTCCCTGTAGCAATATGTTTTTCACCTAATTACAGTTTCTAATCTTTTTACAATTACGGATTGTAAATGGATTGCCCAATATGACCTATTACAATTTTGAATAGAATGTCAAAATCATCATCATCATCATCATCATCACCAGTCCTATTTCGTACCAGTATGACTTGGTTTTACTCTACATATTACTAGCTAGCAATAGATTGGAATAGAACAGCTGAACAATTTTTATACATTTTTTATATAAAAAACTGAAAATCACAAATGCACAAACTACCTACAACTAGGGATTTTGTAGCTGTTATCTTTGCCTTAGGCCTCGTACACACGCACGGTTTTCTCGGCAAGAAAGCTGCTGGGAGAGCTTTTTGCAGAGAAAACCGTGCATGTGTATGGTTTCTCCTCAGGAAAACTGCCTGGAATCTCAACGAGAAAAATAGAGAACCTGCTCAGTGTTTTCCTGCCGAGAAAACCAAGTGTGTGTATGCTTACCTGGCCCCGGTAAGCCCGCGCATGCTCAATGAGACTTCAATGCATGTGCAGTAGCTTACAACGCATAGTGTAGGGTGTAGCAAGATGGCGGCGACGGCATCGAATGTGACAAGCTCATGTTCGTCGTAGTCGATGACGTCACCGCTTTCTTGCTATTCAACAGAATGGTGGTTCTTTTGAATGGCCCGTGTGTCGGCGAGCAGGAAAGCTTGCCAGGAATCTCATCAGGAAAACCAACGTTTTTTTCCTGATGAGATTCCCGGCCGCGTGTACAGGGCTTATGATTACAATATTGTTCACATGCCATTTGACACATCAAGACAATTTCTCCACTTTCTGGGAACCAGAATTCTTGTTAATGAAAAATAAAATATTCAGAGATAAAGCCTCATATGCCCATTATTTGGCTCCAATACTCTCAAATGGTTTGGATACCCCTATTTAAAAATCCCCAGGTCTAAGAGTACATTGTGGGATTTGGGATGGTAAGCCAACCTCTGAACCAGGCTCACAGAGCTATTGTTTAACTTGAGTTCCCAAGTGAGTACACTGCATGAAATTCCAATGCCAATTATTTTAAAAGACAATAGTCATATACCATAGATATAAAAGCTTTTTTAGGAGTAAGTTACATTAAGTGCTCATCTTCTCTCATTCTGTAGGCTCTAAACAATTGATCGCCCTGGGCTCTGCAACAGTAAGCAAGTCATAAAAGGTTTACTGCAAGTAAAACAAATAACAAAGCTTCCCATTCTGTGTATTACAGACTAATTACAATAGTGTACTAGGCTTTCTCCACAGCTGAATTATTTATCATCCGAACAGAGAGACATAAATCTCATTTAAAGCATACCTGTAATATAGTGATTATTCCCAGTGCACTGTGCCACTGAAATGAACAGAAGAATCAATTCCCTTGGTGTACTTAGTATTTTGCCGGAGTATCTGCTGTTAGTGGCACTTTAAAGGGGGGAAGAGTGAAAAAAACTCTTTATGTGACAATACAAAGAGCACCTGTAGTTCAGTAGATACACAGCAAAATGATGTGTGACCTCTCTACTGAAAAGTAGGGAATGGGTAAATCCCCTGTGAGATTGCTGTTCTGGTGACACAACACAAAGTGAAATGCACACAAGCCTATTAAAACACTCTAGTATATGCTGAATCTTTCTGCCAAGCGCTAGCAGAAAATAATTGGTCAGAATATACATTTTATCCGAACAACAGAATCACTTTACATACATAAATGCACATTTACACGTGTTTTTGCACATATGTTTGTAAATGATGTCACTGAGCTCCTCTCTGAACTTGGATTTAGGGCATTTATTTATTTGTTATGCCCCTGAATGCTGCTCTGAAATACAAACCTACAGTGCTTTGAAAAAATATTCATACCCTATTTTGACAGACCTAGCTGCGACAGAGGCTTTTGTAGAGGACTGAATGCGAGCCTCTTGCCTTCCGATTATGGGCCAGGGCCTCAAAACAGGAAGGCGGATGGGTTATCCCGGCAGACAGACCTGGAACCTTAAGACTACTTTTCCAACATCCTCGAGTTGACCCGTTCAGGGTCCCACTGTGGCTGTTGGACTGTTTCTCAGCGGGGGGGTATTGTCATGGACCTTGGAATGCTGAAGTGTTTGAATCTGTTACACAGTGGGGGGGTCTTCTGCCCTGTCTTAAGGCTAACCCACCCCCCCTCTAGACGGCTCCATGGTCTGGAGGAAAAGCATTGTTCTGTGTTTGGCTGTTTGTGTACTTTGATTGCCCCCTGGGGCTTCTGTCTCATTACACATAGCAGTCCTCCTATTCAAGCTATCGGACCAATCCCTGCTGACCCTGTTTCAAGTCCTCATTTGCATGGCTAAGAGGACCTAATTGAGAACTACAACGCACTTTACAATTGACCAATAGGAAAGCGGTTGTTGGGGGCGGGGTGTTCAAACTGCTGTATAAAAGTGTGTTGTGTGCATCCAATAAAAGAGTTTCCTGTTTGAACTTACATACAGCCTGCCTGGTGTTTGTTCTGATGGATTTCGAATGGCACATAGCTGTAGTTGGAATCCCGGAGCCTTGGATGACCAAACCATCAGACGTTGCGATCTGCAATCTGATTCAATAGCAGCAGAGGAGTGTCGGGAGAGTGGAACAGAGCGAGCAAAGGTCTCGTTAGACCCATTTTCCACATTTTGTCATGTTACAACCAAAAAACTTAAATGTATTTTATTGAGATTTTATGTGATTGACCAACACAAAGTGGCACATAATTGTGAAGTGAAAGGAAAATTATAAATGGTTTTCAATTATGTTTTTACAAATAAATATGTGAAAAGTGTGATTTGCATTTGTATTCAACCCCCTTTACTCTGATACCCCTAACTAAAATCTAGTGGAAACAATTGCTGTCACCTAATTCGTAAATAGAGTCTACCTGTGTGTAATTTAATATAATTATAAATATAACTGTTCTGTGAAGCCCTCAGAGGTTTGTTAGAGAACTTTAGTGAACAAATAGCATCACAAAGGCCAAGGAACATACCAGACAGGTCAGGGATAAAGTTGTGGAGAAGTTTAAAGCAGGGTTAGGCTATAAAACAATATCTCAAGCTTTGAACGTCTCACAAAGCATTGTTCAATCCATCATCCAAAAGGTTTTGGGGTTGATTTACTAAAACTGAAAAGTGCAAAACTTGAAGCAGCTGTGCCTGGTAGCCAAGCAGCTTCTAACTTCAGCTTCTTTAGTTGAGCTTTGACAAAAAATCTTGGAAGCTTATTGGTTTGATTTTGCACGCTCCCGATTTAGTAAATCACCCCCATTGACTGAAAAAGAGATGTGCTCAGAGGCTAAAAAAAAAAAGAAAAATGCAACTAAAAGCATAATTTTTTTGTGCATTAGGTCAAAAGACATTTTTCAATTGTGAGGGGAATCCTCATTTAGACAGTTGTCACCTGAACAGGTATCTCCCCGGTAAGATTTCCCCAAGAATTATTTTCTGATGACAACTAAAAATTGTTTAAAATCCTTATTTCAGAAGCAGTACCCTCAGTAGAGCCACTGAATTGTTTTGTGATTTCTCTGCAAACCTGAGAATGAAATGCCTTTCTCACCAAGGCCAGTGCTCACTGAAACTTCTTGCGGTATTTAAAAAAATGATTAGGC